>NW_028260143.1:12500-27410 GCF_056163025.1 Triticum urartu | reverse complement strand
TACACAAAAAAGATTTTTCATCGGAAAGAGGTCTACGAAGACTTTTGGGAAAACGTCGACGTTTGCTGGCTTATTTGGCAAAGAAAAATAGAGTACGTTATAAGAAATTAATCGGTCAGTTGAATATTCGGGAGCAGTAATTTAATCGTTCAAATTTTTTTCTTGTTTTATTATTTTTTTAGTAGTCTTATAGTAGTCTTAGATTTTTCATTTTGATGAGCCTCGCTTTGAGGAATTCATGGAATAATCCATTTTCATGGAATAATGAATTAAGGAAGAAAGGATATGAGTCTACCGCTTACAAGAAAAGATCTCATGATAGTCAATATGGGCCCTCAACACCCATCAATGCATGGTGTTCTTCGACTGATCGTTACTCTCGATGGTGAGGATGTTATTGATTGTGAACCCATATTAGGGTATTTACAAGAGGAATGGAAAAAATCGCGGAAAACCGAACTATTATACAATACTTACCTTATGTAACAAGGATATAGAGAGATTGTAGAAAGGGGATAGGATAGTTATTTTTGCAAGAGACTTGTTGTAAATTCCTTAACTTAAGAAAGAAAAAAGAATAAAAACACAGATACATAACATAAAAAAAAGAATAAATAAGACGAGATTCGACCTCCCCCTACATATTTAATTTCCTCTCCTATACAAAAACTAGCAAGACCCACTCCATTGGTAATTCCATCAATAACACCCTTATCAAAAAACTCCGTGAGTTCGGTTAACCCTCTTATACCGAGGGTAAAGACCCTAGTATAGAAAATATCTATATAACCACGATTATATGACCAACTGTATATATTTTTTTTTACTTGATCTAAAAATTCTTTTTTAGGATTTCCTTTGTAAAAAGAGTTTATTAAATCCAAATTCTGAAAAAAAGAATAAGCGGATCCATAGAAGATATATGCTATGAATAAACCAAAGATAGCTAGACTTACAGAAGAAATTGCATTAGTAATAAATTCATATGAATTTACAAAAGAATTAGAACTTTCCTGGGTAAAGTTTATTGAGGGAGTTAACCACTTTGATAATATGGTTAACTCTGCTATTCCATTACCAATTCCTCCATTATCAAAAGAGATTCCTATGAATCCAATGAACAAAGTGAAAAGTAGTAATATAAGAAGAGGAAATAACATAGTATTTCCCGTTTCATGCGGATAGGCAAAAGTTTTTTTAGCCCCAAAAGACGTAGTAAAGGATCCTATCCTATTTCTTGTATTACCTTGAATTTTTGGTATATTTTGTGAAAAAAAAGAAACTCCACTCTTCGTTGTTGATAAAACGAAATCCCTATTCACTCCTTTGGGTATCCTTTTTCCCCATAAGGATATTGAATACAAGGAACTCTCTTTAGTGCTACTGTAATTTTGAAAATGAACACGCAAATACCCATCAAATGTAAGTAAATATATCCGAAACATATAAAAGGCAGTTAATCCTGCAGTAAAGGAGGCTATTATTCCAAAAAAGGGCGAATACAACCAACTATTACTAAGGATTTCATCTTTGGACCAGAAGCAAGCAAGAGGTGGAATACCACAAAGAGAAAGTGTACCCCATAAAAAAGTAGTTCTTGTGATTGGAATGTATTTTCTTAAACCGCCCATAAGAACCATATTTTGACTTTTATCTGGTGAATATCCAACAAGAGGTTCCATTGAATGAATAACGGATCCGGATCCCAAGAACAATAAAGCTTTTGAATAAGCATGAGTGATCAAATGGAATAAAGCAGCTTGATAAGAACCTATACCTAGAGCTAACATCATATAACCCAATTGAGACATTGTAGAATAGGCTAAGCTTCTTTTAATATCTCTCTGAGCAAGAGCTAAAGTAGCTCCTAAGAATAGTGTTATTGTACCTACTAAAGAAATAAAACTCATTATCAAAGGTAAAGATATGAAAAGAGGAAGAAGTCGAGCTAGAAGAAAAATTCCCGCAGCAACCATAGTTGCTGCGTGTATAAGAGCCGAAATAGGAGTGGGCCCTTCCATAGCATCGGGTAACCATACGTGAAGAGGGAATTGTGCGGATTTCGCAACTGCACCAAGGAATAATAAAAAAGCACACAAAGTAGTAAGTAAAGAGTTAATTCCATTATTAGGAATCCAGTTATTAGCTATTTTGAACAAATCCCTAAACTCTAAACTACCTGTTATCCAAAAAAAACCTAAAATTCCTAATAATAGACCAAAATCCCCTACACGATTAGTTACAAAAGCTTTTTGACAAGCACTCGCTGCGATTGGTCGTGTAAACCAAAAGCCTATCAATAAATAAGAACACATTCCCACGAGTTCCCAAAAAAAATAAATTTGTATCAAATTGGAGCTAGTAACCAATCCCAACATGGAAGTATTGAAAAAACTTATATAAACAAAAAATCTCAAATATCCTTCATCGTGAGACATATAACCATCACTATAAATAAGAACCAGGATTCCTACAGTAGTAATTAGTATTAACATAATAGAAGTAAGTGGGTCAATCAAGTATCCAAATTCTAAAGAAAAATCATTATTGACGGTCCAAGACCATAGATATTGATAGATCGAACTTCCATTTATTTGTTGAATAGACAGTTGAACTGAGAATACCATAGCTATACTTAAGAGTAAAACACTAGGAAAAGCCCATATGCGACGAAGATTTTTTGTTGCTGTCGGAATAAGAATAAGGCCAAATCCCATTGACATAATAACTGGAAGTGGGAGAAGAGGGATTACCCATGCATATTGATATGTATGTTCCATAAGAAAAGAAATTGCAATTTTTACTTCAATTTTTACTTCAATTTTTCTATAAAATTGTTTCCGATTCACCAAACCAATTCTTATCTCTTTCTGAAAGAATAAATAAAAAGAATAAGAAAAAATACTGAAATTCTTAATTTTTCCAAAATTTATCTCATTGAAATAATTAAAAATTAAGAATGGGTTTAGTTGGTTAAATTAAAAAAGTTAATAAAATAACTAGGTAACGAAGTTATTTTATTAACTAAATAAAGATATTTATAAAAATAAAAAAAAAAAAGTGGAATCATTTTACTTTCTATTCATAATTCATTTTTATATTTCTTTAAAACAAAGATGAAACAGCTCTCTTGTTCCATAATTAACTGATTGAGTGAATTCCAATGAAAACCTATGTTTATAAGAAATTATCGAATAGTCCTTACTTCATATAGAACTAAAATTCTAATGACTATAAATTACCTAAGTTTTAGAATGTCTTGTTTAAGAGACTCAGTATTTTTTGTTTTGATTGGAATTCCTTTCCTTTATGGAATACCATTCTGAACTTAATTAACTATTTTCATTTTCCCTTCTTTTTATCCCCCCGTCTTATCTTATATGGGGGATAGGCTTCCATACCATATATCTATATATGGAGTATACTTGATATATAAATAGATATAAATAGATTTAAATGAGAAACCCTTCTATATATTCTATATTATTAAAAAAAAAGTATAAAATATATAAAGAAAAAATGTTAAAAAATTCTTGTTGTCTTATCCGCATTAGACAAAATGAAGTAAAAAATAATTCAAAATTTAAGTATCTTTCAGTATCTAAGTATAAATACTAATAAAAAGAAGAAAGAAGGATTGATTTGCAGCAATAGATGTCTTTCACATACAACTAGAAAAAAGTAATTTCCTTTTTGAATGGCAGTTCCAAAAAAACGTACTTCAATGTCAAAAAAGCGTATTCGTAAAAATATTTGGAAGAAAAAGACTTATTTTTCCATAGTACAATCTTATTCTTTAGTAAAATCAAGATCATTTTCGAGCGGTAATGAGCATCCAAAACCAAAGGGTTTTTCTGGGCAACAAACAAATAATAAGATTTTGGAATAATATGAATTGACTTATCAAAAAAGAATTCCAATTATTTAATAATTTGGATTCTTCTTTGAATGTACTTTTATGTGTCGAATTACTCGGTACAATATTCTTAGAACAAAAAACCCCTCTTATCTTATATATACAAGAAAAAAAAAGTTTTGTTTGGTATACTGTGTGCTAAGTATTCTTTTCCTATCAATGAACTTTTCATAATTTTCCTAATAGAATCCTCATATTCTATTAGGAAAATTATGAAAAGTGGAGTATTCTTACAATAGGACTTACAACTTCCACCTATCTTCTCCAAAATCATAAGGTTAGTAAATCTTATTAATAAGAGCATAAAGACTTTCATTCTAGAAATTTTTAAAAAATCCAAAAAGCCTTTTCTATTTATCCATTTTATTTTAATTTCATCATTAAATAGAAACCCTTTTGGATTTTTTTCATTGTATTGAAAGAATTTTCAAAATGTAAAGGGGAAATTAATTAGAAAAAATTAGTTCTATAATTGCAAGTTAGAAAAAAGAAGTTCCAACTCTTTCAAGCAGTGTTTGTGTTTCTATTGGGCAAAGCAAGAGTTTATTGTAAAAAAAAAAAATGGAAACGATACTACCAAACGAAGTCTATTTTAATGAAAACTCTAATGTTCCTAAATTTTATGGACTTTCCCAATATCGACGATTCCCAAGATAATAGCTATTATTCTTTTAAGTTACCTATTATTTGAAGTTAGCCGCCATGGTGAAATTGGTAGACACGCTGCTCTTAGGAAGCAGTGCTCAAGCATCTCGGTTCGAATCCGAGTGGCGGCATTCTTGAAAAAGAATACAATAGATTAGAAATCAATTCGAAATTTACAATTTTGTAATGGGACCTTCCCCTTATGCTATTTGCAACTTTAGAACATATACTAACTCATATCTCTTTCTCAACGATTTCAATTGTGATTACGATTCATTTTATAACCTTATTAGTTCGTGAACTTGGAGGATTACGCGATTCGTCAGAAAAAGGAATGATAGTTACTTTTTTCTCTATAACAGGATTCTTAGTTTCTCGTTGGGCTTCCTCGGGACATTTTCCATTAAGTAATTTATATGAGTCATTGATCTTCCTTTCATGGGCCCTGTATATTCTTCATACCATTCCTAAAATACAGAACTCTAAAAATGATTTAAGCACAATAACTACGCCAAGTACTATTTTAACGCAAGGCTTTGCCACATCGGGTCTTTTAACTGAAATGCATCAATCCACGATACTAGTACCTGCTCTACAATCTCAGTGGTTAATGATGCATGTCAGTATGATGTTATTAAGCTATGCAACTCTTTTGTGCGGATCCTTATTATCTGCCGCTATTCTAATCATTAGATTTCGAAATAATTTCCATTTCTTTTCTAAAAAGAAAAAAAATGTTTTAAATAAAACATTTTTCTTTAGTGATATTAAATATTTTTATGCAAAAAGAAGTGCTTTAAAAAGAACCTCTGTCCCTTCATTTCCAAATTATTACAAATATCAATTAACGGAGCGTTTGGATTCTTGGAGTTATCGTGTCATTAGCCTAGGATTTACCCTTTTAACCGTAGGTATTCTTTGTGGAGCAGTATGGGCTAATGAGGCCTGGGGATCCTATTGGAATTGGGATCCTAAGGAAACTTGGGCATTTATTACTTGGACCATATTCGCAATTTATTTACATAGTAGAACAAATCCAAATTGGAAGGGTACGAATTCTGCACTTATAGCTTTGATAGGATTTCTTATAATTTGGATTTGTTATTTTGGTATAAATCTATTAGGAATAGGCTTACATAGTTATGGTTCGTTTACATTAACACCTAAATGATTACATAAAATAAAACCTTCATGAAATGAAGGTTTTTACTTTTATGTTTTATTTGAGAACCCCTTGAACGCCTTATCAAAGGGTTCTCAAAAATTCGAGATAGATCTAATTATACTTTTTTACTTATTTCTGCATTATATACTTTTTTACTTATTTCTGCATTAATAGAGCAGACGAGTAAAAAAAAGCAAACCTATTTAGGATAATAATTGGATAAGAGAGCCTCTACCCTGTCAACGGATAGGGAGAGAACAAAATCTGGATAAATACCAATTCCTATTACTGGTAAAAAGATACAGATTAAAATAAAGAGTTCTCGTGGTCCAGAATCCACAAAATTTGCGTTTGGAACATTAAATAGCTTGTATCCATAGAACATCTGGCGTAACATAGATAATAAATAAATAGGAGTTAATATCATTCCAATTGCCATTACAAAAGTAATTAGTGTTTTTGGCATTAACAGAAATTTTGGACTAGTAATTAGTCCAAAAAATACTACTAATTCTGCGACAAAACCACTCATTCCTGGTAAGGCAAGAGAAGCCATTGAAAAGCTACTAAACATGGTAAAAATTTTAGGCATTGGGATAGATATTCCCCCCAGTTCTTCGAGATAAACAAGACGCATTCTATCAGAAGCGGTTCCTGCCAAGAAAAAAAGTGTAGCACCAATAAATCCATGGGATAATATTTGTAAAATAGCTCCATTGAGTCCAATGTTGGTTATGGAACCAATTCCTATAATTATGAAACCCATGTGAGATACAGAGGAATAAGCTATTCTTTTTTTGAAATTTCGTTGACCAAGAGAAGTTGAAGCTGCATAGATTATTTGGATCGCTCCTATTATTACTAACCAGGGCGAAAATAGATAATGAGCATGAGGTAACAATTCCATGTTGATCCGAATCAATCCATATGCTCCCATCTTTAATAATATTCCCGCTAAAAGCATACATGTACTATAATGTGCTTCCCCATGGGTATCTGGTAACCACGTATGTAGGGGTATAATCGGCAATTTGACAGCATAAGCAATAAGGAAGCCAAAATATAAAAGTATTTCCAAGGTTGCAGGGTATGATTGATTAATTAATCTTTCCAAATCTAATCCTGGTTCGTTGGAACCATATAAGCCCATACCCAGAACTCCGATTAAGAAAAAAATGGAACCGCCTGCAGTATACAAAATAAACTTTGTAGCTGAATATAGACGCCTCTTCCCCCCCCACATGGATAAAAGTAAGTAAACAGGAATTAATTCTAACTCCCACATGATAAAAAAAAGTAAAAGGTCTCGCGAAGAAAATAATCCTATTTGACCACTATACATTGCGAGCATCAGGAAATAGAATAATCGCGAATTCCGTGTAATTGGCCAAGCTGCTAAAGTAGCTAAAGTAGTGATAAATCCTGTCAATAAAATAGATCCTAATGAAAGTCCATCGATTCCCAATCTCCAGTGGAAATCGAAGACATCTATCCATTTATAATCCTCCTTTAATTGGATTAAGGGATCCTCCAGTTGGAAATGATAACAGAACGCATAAGTCATTAGAAGGAATTCTAATAAACAAATAGATATAGTATACCACCTAACGACTTTGTTTCCCTTATGAGGTAAAAAGAAAATTAATGAACCTGCAAATATCGGCAAAACAACAAGTATTGTTAACCAAGGAAAATAACTCATGATAAAGTGATAAAGACAAGATACGTTTTGACCAGAAAAGCCCGTGCTCGATTATTTCGAGCACAGGCTTCTTCGGTAAAGAGGAATCAGACGATTCGAGTGAAGTTTTTTGTAACGTATCAATAAGATAGAGCCATGCTACGTGTTGTTTCAGGCCCTAAATAAACGCGGACACTTAAAAAATCTGTCGGGCAGGCAGATTCACATCTCTTACAACCCACACAATCTTCGGTTCTCGGCGCGGAAGCAATTTGCTTGGCTTTACATCCATCCCAGGGTATCATTTCTAATACATCTGTTGGACAAGCTCGTACACATTGAGTGCATCCTATACATGTATCGTAAATTTTTACGGAATGTGACATTGGATCTATAAATTTTTCTTTTCAACATAAAATTTTTCGATCTGGTAAAAATGAAATTAGTACTATAATGAGTCATATGTATTGTAGACACCAGACGAAGCAATGGTTTATCCAAACTTCAAAAAAAAAAATCTATTTTTTAATCTGTTTGTGAGAAAGCGTGAAGAGAGCCAAGAGACTTTAATTTTGGATTTCAACAATAAATAAGAAATAAGAAAGAATTTTACGAATTGTACAGACGAATTCGAATTAGCCAATAAATTGGCTATCGTCTTTTCAATATAAATTATTGCAATATTCAAATTGCAATATCAATGAATTACAAATACAAAAATTCATTTAAGTGAAAAAGAATACTATGCAATAATCTACTAAAAAAAATGGATATTCTCAAATAATACTAAGAAAATAGTATTGATTTCTATTTATTTTAATATGTGCGCCTTTGTTTAGAGGATTCTATGTCTAATTATTCAAAAGTCTAATTATTCAATAAATTAGATTGATTGATACGAGTGGATTTCCTATTACGATGGATGGAAGAAAGAATGGATAGTCCAATAGCGGCTTCAGCAGCTGCAAGGGCTATAACAAAAATTGCGAAAATATCTCCTTTTAATTGGCGACTATCAAATAGATCAGAAAATGTTACGAGATTTAGATTAATTGAATTCAGTATAAGTTCAAGACATATTAGAGCTCTAACCATGTTTCGGCTTGTGATCAATCCATAGATACCAATCGAAAATAAATAGACACTCAAAAAAAGTACATGCTCAAACATCATTAACTAACTCCTTATCAATCTCGATTCATTTCAATATGAGGGCAAGAATTGAACCGATTCAATTAATTACAATAGAACAATTACACAACAAAAGAAAAAAAAAAAAAAAAAAAAGGAGGTATTTGTTGGCAGTAGATGGATTTTACTAAATCAAAATTGTGATTCTTTAGTTATTTATTTTAGATTTGCAATTCTTATAATTTGTACTTTTTCTAAGTTTTCTTATTGCCGAGCCATAGTAATTGCACCTATTAAAGAAACTAGAAGAATTATGGAAATGAGTTCAAACGGAAGATAAAAATCGGTTGCTAAATGAATTCCAATTTGTTGAACATTATTTATGAGACCCTGTTCTACTATTTGGTTTGATCTTGTAGTCCAAAGAATTCCATACCACGACGTATCTGGGATAGTAGTCATTAGTGAAAAAACAATAGTTATACAAACGAGTGAAGTGAACCCATCTCCAATAGTCCAATAATTCTTATCTTTAGACCATTCTGAGCCATTTACGAACATTACAGCGAATATGATCAAGACATTTATGGCTCCCACATAAATAAGAAGTTGTGCGACAGCTACAAAGTAGGAATTTAATAAAAAATAGAATAAGGATATACAAACAAGAACTAATCCCAGCGAAAAGGCAGAATAAATGGGGTTGGTAAGTAATACTACTCCTAGACCCCCTAGTAGAAGAACAAATCCCCCAAATAGCATAAGAATCTCATGTATTGGTCCAGGTAAATCCATTATGGATAAAAAGAAATTAATAGTATAAAATTTTTCATGAACTGACTAAAACTAAAGGATTCAAGGAAGGAAAAAAGGATTAGGGTATTTTTTTGTGTATAAACTTATAGTTATAAATTATATTATATCACGAAAATCTAGTCTGATTTAAAATAAGAAATAATTTCCAATAAGCAGTAGTTTTTCGTTTTTCTTTATAGTTTAATTTTAAAGTTTAATAAAGAATTATTAGATTTTTATAACAGAAAGACAAAATCAAAGTTTAGTAATCAGTAATCGTTCTTGAATTCGAAGATTTTTCTTTGTTTATTTTACTTTCAGACGAATTCCTAATTGTTTGAATTGTGTAATCTCCCATTATGGAGATTGGTAACCGACTTAAAGCAATTTGATTGTAATTCAATTCATGACGATCATAGGTAGAAAGTTCATATTCTTCAGTCATTGATAAACAGCTTGTTGGACAGTACTCAACACAATTGCCACAAAATATACAAACTCCGAAATCAATACTATAATTAAGCAATTGTTTTCTTTTAATATCCTTTTCAAATCTCCAATCCACAACGGGTAAATCTATCGGACATACGCGAACACATACTTCACAAGCAATACATTTATCAAATTCAAAGTGGATTCGCCCTCGGAAACGCTCTGGTGTAATTGATTTTTCATAAGGGTAGTGAATCGTTATAGGTAAACGATTTGTGTGGGATAAGGTAGTTATGAAACTTTGACCTATGTACCTTGTAGCACGTATTGTTTGTTGACCATAACTCATGAACCCAGTTACCATAGGGAACATATTCATTCTAAATATCTATGAAAAAGATATGTTTCTTTCTCTTGTTTGAGAGAGCTTTTGTGTTGAAAATATTCTTACTATTATTGTATTATCTTATTTATAGTGAAACAAGTTGAGAAGAGGTTGTTAATAAGAGATTGCCCAGGGAAATAGGTAAAAGAAATTTCCATCCAAGATTTAATAACTGATCCATTCTCATCCTCGGTAAAGTCCATCTTATTGTGATAGAAATGAAGAGAAATAAATAAGCTTTAGTTAATGTAATAAATATACCCATTGTCATTTCCAAAATTCCAACTGCTTTATTCATTTGGAAAAAATCAAAAAAGGATATATAGGGAATAGATAAATTCCACCCGCCCAAGTAGAGAACTGTTACAAATAAAGAAGAAACTAATAAATTTAGGTAAGAAACAAGATAAAATAAACCATATTTGATACCGGAATATTCAGTTTGGTAACCTGCTACTAATTCTTCCTCCGCTTCTGGTAAATCAAAGGGTAATCTTTCACATTCTGCCAAAGAAGAAATTAAAAAAACCAGAAAACCTATAGGCTGACGCCAAATATTCCATCCAAAAAAACCGTATTTTGACTGTGCTTCAACTATATCAACTGTACTTGAACTGTTAGATAATCATAGTCGGTGATAACATCACAGTTCCCACCGCTATTTCAAAACCGTACATGAAACCTTAGCTTCATACGGCTTCTCTATGATCAGAAAAAGGAAAGGACTGTTTTGTTCCTAGCCCCGGGGGCGTAGATAGAATTAGATAAAATAAAATAGATTTGAAAGTCCTAAATTAGACCAAAGGAATTCCGTCTGCTAGAATAAGAAAAAGCGCTTCCGAATTGATCTCATCCTTTATAATATAATGAAAATTTTTCTTTGTTCAGTAATAACTTAATCTTGGAATAAAACACTTGTTACTTGTTATAGGAATTCAATTAATAAATGGAAAGAGTTGGGTATTAGTTCATGAGCAATTCTGCATGAATATGGATAGAGGAAGGAAATAATGAAAATTTTTTCTAGTGCACTCCATATCTTTTTTACTATTCTTCTTTCCCCAGGGAGGGGGTATTTAAAAAGAAAAAATGGATAAAGGGTTAATTCGTTCTTGATAGCCATTTCCTTAACAAGTGAATGGGAACATACTCTGGATCGGAATCCGAAGAAAGTACTACTTGATAATTTCTACAAATTGCAAGTCCTTATTATGATTCCTTTTATGGGCAAAAATCTCTAATGTTTTAGATTTTCCATTACTAATCCTTTATGTACTTTAGTGTTCCTAACCCTTCACTAACTTTTGGTGGATTCTTCTTATGGATTATTAAGTTATAGTAATAACTAGGAGTATTCTAGTAATGGAATTCCATATCGTGAATCCTTTATTCTTGGCCGCTTCAAGATATGATGACTAATTAAAAAATATCAACCTTGGGATAAAGAGTTTACACTGCTTATGTTTACTTCCACTTTTTTCTTGTACGTAGGAAATGAGATTTTTTCTTTTTACTACAAATTTATAAGCTGTTTTGTTTCACTCATATAGCTATCTAGTTTAACTTACCAACCCAAATACTAAATAAGAAAAGGAATATAAATAGTTAATGGATTTTATAGGAAAAAGATCTATTTTAACGAATCACACGTAGAGATATTGCTAGCACACAAAAAGTTAATGGTATTTCATAACTAATGGATTGAGCAGCAGCTCGTAGACCGCCTGAAAAAGAATATTTATTATTTGAGCTATATCCTGCCATAAGAAGACCAATAGGAGCTATACTTGAAATGGCAATCCATAAAAAAACACCAATACTAAGATCGGCTAAAACAAAATGATATCCCAAAGGGATAACTAAAAAACTTAATAAAACTGATATGACTGCTATAGAGGGTCCAATGCTAAATAAAGAAATATCTCCTCGGGATGGCAGAATATCTTCTTTAAAAAGTAGCTTAGTCCCATCTGCTATAGCTTGAAGCAGGCCCAGGGGGCCAGCATATTCAGGACCAATACGTTGTTGTATCGACGCAGATATTTCTCTTTCTAACCACACAATTACGAGTACCTCTATTGTTATTCCCAAAAGGAGGGTCAAAATGGGTAGAATCGATATCAGTCCATAGACTTCTTTTAATAATTCCAATTTCGAAAAAGAATTGATAGTTTCTACCTCTACCCTATCTATTATCATTTCAACGATCAACTTCCCCCATAATGATATCTATACTACCTAATATCGTCATGATATCAGCCAATTTCATTTTTTTAACTAGCTGAGGAAGAATTTGCAAATTAATAAACCCGGGTGGACGGATTTTCCATCTCCAGGGGAAAAGGCTATCATCTCCTACTAGATAAATCCCTAATTCACCTTTTGGGGCTTCTACTCTTACATAAAGCTCTTGTCTTGACAATTCAAAATTGGGCGAAGGTTTTTTACCAAGAAATTTATACTCAAAATCATTCCATTCAGAATTATTTTCTTTCTTAAAGCGTCGGACTTCTAAATTTTCATAAGGTCCTCCAGGAATTTTTTCTACAGCTTGTTGAATTATTTTGATGGATTCCCTCATTTCACCAATTCGTACTAAATAGCGAGCTAACGAATCCCCTTCTTTTTGCCATTGGACTTTCCAATCAAATTGGTTGTAAGACTCATAAGGATCTACTTTACGAAGATCCCATTGTATTCCAGAAGCTCGTAACATCGGTCCCGATAAGCCCCAATTTACTGCTTCTTCTCCGCTAATAAAACCTACTCCTTCAACTCGCTCTAAAAAAATTGGATTCTGTGTAATAAGTTGTTGATATTCAACAACTCCGCGTAAAAAATAATCACAGAAATCTAAACATTTATCGATCCATCCATAAGGTAGATCGGCGGCTACTCCTCCGATGCGAAAGTAATTGTGCATCATTCGCATACCTGTAGCAGCTTCAAATAGATCATATATTAATTCTCTCTCTCTAAAAATATAGAAAAAAGGAGTCTGTGCGCCGAGATCCGCCATAAAAGGTCCAAGCCATAGCAAGTGAGAAGCTATCCGGCTTAATTCTAACATAATTACCCTAATATAGCTGGCTCTTTGTGGTATTTGAATATTCTCCAAGAATTCTGGTGCATTTACTGTTATTGCTTCTGTAAACATAGTAGCTAAATAATCCCACCTTGTTACATAAGGTAAGTATTGTATAATAGTTCGGTTTTCCGCGATTTTTTCCATTCCTCTGTGTAAATACCCTAATATGGGTTCACAATCAATAACATCCTCACCATCGAGAGTAACGATCAGTCGAAGAACACCATGCATTGATGGGTGTTGAGGGCCCATATTGACTATCATGAGATCTTTTCTTGTAAGCGGTAGACTCATATCCTTTCTTCCTTAATTCATTATTCCATGAAAATGGATTATTCCATGAATTCCTCAAAGCGAGGCTCATCAAAATGAAAAATCTAAGACTACTATAAGACTACTAAAAAAATAATAAAACAAGAAAAAAATTTGAACGATTAAATTACTGCTCCCGAATATTCAACTGACCGATTAATTTCTTATAACGTACTCTATTTTTCTTTGCCAAATAAGCCAGCAAACGTCGACGTTTTCCCAAAAGTCTTCGTAGACCTCTTTCCGATGAAAAATCTTTTTTGTGTAATTCCAAATGTGAAGCAAGTCTCCGTATCTTATTGGTGAAACTGAATACTTGAAATTCAACAGAACCCCTGTTTTCTTCTTTTTCTTCTTTAACCATAAATCCAAAAATTTTTCTACCTCCTTTCTTTTTCATGTATTTTTCTGATCAGGAAAAATACAAAATTATGTCAGTTATTTTGAAGTTATTCTAATCTCGTACACACACAAATTTGCAATTATTCATCTACTACTGGAATTTGGATTTATTTTATCGATGCAAATTGGATTTGGATAGAAGGGTACATTCTTTCTAATATTTTAGATAGAAGAAATGTTTCTTCTATCTAAAATATTAGAAAGAATTTTGCTGATTTATTTATTGCTATATGCAATTTATGGAATTGATACACCATTTAATTGATATCATTTAGCAAAATGAAACACAGCATATGCATCCATCTTTTGGCTCGAGAATTTCACGGGATAGAGATATGGTATAAGAAATAGACTATTAAGTAACTCTAAATGAATTGTGGATACATCTGTATCCTTAACATACTGAAACGATTGTCATTATTCGTATCAAACCAATAGCGATTCATACAAGCTAAATCTTCTAATCAATGGTGGGCCAATAATGAATTTTTTTGCATATGTATTAAGACGCTTGGCCTGATTTCGAAATTGTCCAGAGTTTTATATGTTGTTTTCATTGCAAAATGATGGGTCTCCTTCCATAACTTTCCAATTACGAGTACGAGAATTGAAAGACATGAAAATTCTCAATTCTCTACGGCGTCTAGTAGATAGAAACAAGAAAATCAGAAGAATCTTTCTCTCTATTCACTATCATTCCGCGTCTTCGACTTCTATTAGTTTCTTTTCTTCTTTAATGCAATAGCTATAGTTTGATATAAGAATCCATTTCTCAAAGTAATGGAAACCATTCTCTTATAGGAAATGGTTCGAAAATCGCTATTCCACCTTTTAGGTATCGTGAAAAGTGATACCTGTGAAGATCGTGCATTTCAGTCAAATTCAGATCCGTTTTTCGAGTCCATGATATAATATAACCAAATTGGATAGATCTTCCACCTGTTTAGCTAAGAAAGAA
>NW_028260142.1:5000-20000 GCF_056163025.1 Triticum urartu | reverse complement strand
GATGAATAATTGCAAATTTGTGTGTGTACGAGATTAGAATAACTTCAAAATAACTGACATAATTTTGTATTTTTCCTGATCAGAAAAATACATGAAAAAGAAAGGAGGTAGAAAAATTTTTGGATTTATGGTTAAAGAAGAAAAAGAAGAAAACAGGGGTTCTGTTGAATTTCAAGTATTCAGTTTCACCAATAAGATACGGAGACTTGCTTCACATTTGGAATTACACAAAAAAGATTTTTCATCGGAAAGAGGTCTACGAAGACTTTTGGGAAAACGTCGACGTTTGCTGGCTTATTTGGCAAAGAAAAATAGAGTACGTTATAAGAAATTAATCGGTCAGTTGAATATTCGGGAGCAGTAATTTAATCGTTCAAATTTTTTTCTTGTTTTATTATTTTTTTAGTAGTCTTATAGTAGTCTTAGATTTTTCATTTTGATGAGCCTCGCTTTGAGGAATTCATGGAATAATCCATTTTCATGGAATAATGAATTAAGGAAGAAAGGATATGAGTCTACCGCTTACAAGAAAAGATCTCATGATAGTCAATATGGGCCCTCAACACCCATCAATGCATGGTGTTCTTCGACTGATCGTTACTCTCGATGGTGAGGATGTTATTGATTGTGAACCCATATTAGGGTATTTACACAGAGGAATGGAAAAAATCGCGGAAAACCGAACTATTATACAATACTTACCTTATGTAACAAGGTGGGATTATTTAGCTACTATGTTTACAGAAGCAATAACAGTAAATGCACCAGAATTCTTGGAGAATATTCAAATACCACAAAGAGCCAGCTATATTAGGGTAATTATGTTAGAATTAAGCCGGATAGCTTCTCACTTGCTATGGCTTGGACCTTTTATGGCGGATCTCGGCGCACAGACTCCTTTTTTCTATATTTTTAGAGAGAGAGAATTAATATATGATCTATTTGAAGCTGCTACAGGTATGCGAATGATGCACAATTACTTTCGCATCGGAGGAGTAGCCGCCGATCTACCTTATGGATGGATCGATAAATGTTTAGATTTCTGTGATTATTTTTTACGCGGAGTTGTTGAATATCAACAACTTATTACACAGAATCCAATTTTTTTAGAGCGAGTTGAAGGAGTAGGTTTTATTAGCGGAGAAGAAGCAGTAAATTGGGGCTTATCGGGACCGATGTTACGAGCTTCTGGAATACAATGGGATCTTCGTAAAGTAGATCCTTATGAGTCTTACAACCAATTTGATTGGAAAGTCCAATGGCAAAAAGAAGGGGATTCGTTAGCTCGCTATTTAGTACGAATTGGTGAAATGAGGGAATCCATCAAAATAATTCAACAAGCTGTAGAAAAAATTCCTGGAGGACCTTATGAAAATTTAGAAGTCCGACGCTTTAAGAAAGAAAATAATTCTGAATGGAATGATTTTGAGTATAAATTTCTTGGTAAAAAACCTTCGCCCAATTTTGAATTGTCAAGACAAGAGCTTTATGTAAGAGTAGAAGCCCCAAAAGGTGAATTAGGGATTTATCTAGTAGGAGATGATAGCCTTTTCCCCTGGAGATGGAAAATCCGTCCACCCGGGTTTATTAATTTGCAAATTCTTCCTCAGCTAGTTAAAAAAATGAAATTGGCTGATATCATGACGATATTAGGTAGTATAGATATCATTATGGGGGAAGTTGATCGTTGAAATGATAATAGATAGGGTAGAGGTAGAAACTATCAATTCTTTTTCGAAATTGGAATTATTAAAAGAAGTCTATGGACTGATATCGATTCTACCCATTTTGACCCTCCTTTTGGGAATAACAATAGAGGTACTCGTAATTGTGTGGTTAGAAAGAGAAATATCTGCGTCGATACAACAACGTATTGGTCCTGAATATGCTGGCCCCCTGGGCCTGCTTCAAGCTATAGCAGATGGGACTAAGCTACTTTTTAAAGAAGATATTCTGCCATCCCGAGGAGATATTTCTTTATTTAGCATTGGACCCTCTATAGCAGTCATATCAGTTTTATTAAGTTTTTTAGTTATCCCTTTGGGATATCATTTTGTTTTAGCCGATCTTAGTATTGGTGTTTTTTTATGGATTGCCATTTCAAGTATAGCTCCTATTGGTCTTCTTATGGCAGGATATAGCTCAAATAATAAATATTCTTTTTCAGGCGGTCTACGAGCTGCTGCTCAATCCATTAGTTATGAAATACCATTAACTTTTTGTGTGCTAGCAATATCTCTACGTGTGATTCGTTAAAATAGATCTTTTTCCTATAAAATCCATTAACTATTTATATTCCTTTTCTTATTTAGTATTTGGGTTGGTAAGTTAAACTAGATAGCTATATGAGTGAAACAAAACAGCTTATAAATTTGTAGTAAAAAGAAAAAATCTCATTTCCTACGTACAAGAAAAAAGTGGAAGTAAACATAAGCAGTGTAAACTCTTTATCCCAAGGTTGATATTTTTTAATTAGTCATCATATCTTGAAGCGGCCAAGAATAAAGGATTCACGATATGGAATTCCATTACTAGAATACTCCTAGTTATTACTATAACTTAATAATCCATAAGAAGAATCCACCAAAAGTTAGTGAAGGGTTAGGAACACTAAAGTACATAAAGGATTAGTAATGGAAAATCTAAAACATTAGAGATTTTTGCCCATAAAAGGAATCATAATAAGGACTTGCAATTTGTAGAAATTATCAAGTAGTACTTTCTTCGGATTCCGATCCAGAGTATGTTCCCATTCACTTGTTAAGGAAATGGCTATCAAGAACGAATTAACCCTTTATCCATTTTTTCTTTTTAAATACCCCCTCCCTGGGGAAAGAAGAATAGTAAAAAAGATATGGAGTGCACTAGAAAAAATTTTCATTATTTCCTTCCTCTATCCATATTCATGCAGAATTGCTCATGAACTAATACCCAACTCTTTCCATTTATTAATTGAATTCCTATAACAAGTAACAAGTGTTTTATTCCAAGATTAAGTTATTACTGAACAAAGAAAAATTTTCATTATATTATAAAGGATGAGATCAATTCGGAAGCGCTTTTTCTTATTCTAGCAGACGGAATTCCTTTGGTCTAATTTAGGACTTTCAAATCTATTTTATTTTATCTAATTCTATCTACGCCCCCGGGGCTAGGAACAAAACAGTCCTTTCCTTTTTCTGATCATAGAGAAGCCGTATGAAGCTAAGGTTTCATGTACGGTTTTGAAATAGCGGTGGGAACTGTGATGTTATCACCGACTATGATTATCTAACAGTTCAAGTACAGTTGATATAGTTGAAGCACAGTCAAAATACGGTTTTTTTGGATGGAATATTTGGCGTCAGCCTATAGGTTTTCTGGTTTTTTTAATTTCTTCTTTGGCAGAATGTGAAAGATTACCCTTTGATTTACCAGAAGCGGAGGAAGAATTAGTAGCAGGTTACCAAACTGAATATTCCGGTATCAAATATGGTTTATTTTATCTTGTTTCTTACCTAAATTTATTAGTTTCTTCTTTATTTGTAACAGTTCTCTACTTGGGCGGGTGGAATTTATCTAT
The DNA here is from genome assembly GCF_056163025.1 of Triticum urartu. Lineage (NCBI taxonomy): Eukaryota > Viridiplantae > Streptophyta > Magnoliopsida > Poales > Poaceae > Triticum > Triticum urartu. Next base: position 16,438 of record NW_028260142.1, on the reverse strand, counting down.
TCCCTATATATCCTTTTTTGATTTTTTCCAAATGAATAAAGCAGTTGGAATTTTGGAAATGACAATGGGTATATTTATTACATTAACTAAAGCTTATTTATTTCTCTTCATTTCTATCACAATAAGATGGACTTTACCGAGGATGAGAATGGATCAGTTATTAAATCTTGGATGGAAATTTCTTTTACCTATTTCCCTGGGCAATCTCTTATTAACAACCTCTTCTCAACTTGTTTCACTATAAATAAGATAATACAATAATAGTAAGAATATTTTCAACACAAAAGCTCTCTCAAACAAGAGAAAGAAACATATCTTTTTCATAGATATTTAGAATGAATATGTTCCCTATGGTAACTGGGTTCATGAGTTATGGTCAACAAACAATACGTGCTACAAGGTACATAGGTCAAAGTTTCATAACTACCTTATCCCACACAAATCGTTTACCTATAACGATTCACTACCCTTATGAAAAATCAATTACACCAGAGCGTTTCCGAGGGCGAATCCACTTTGAATTTGATAAATGTATTGCTTGTGAAGTATGTGTTCGCGTATGTCCGATAGATTTACCCGTTGTGGATTGGAGATTTGAAAAGGATATTAAAAGAAAACAATTGCTTAATTATAGTATTGATTTCGGAGTTTGTATATTTTGTGGCAATTGTGTTGAGTACTGTCCAACAAGCTGTTTATCAATGACTGAAGAATATGAACTTTCTACCTATGATCGTCATGAATTGAATTACAATCAAATTGCTTTAAGTCGGTTACCAATCTCCATAATGGGAGATTACACAATTCAAACAATTAGGAATTCGTCTGAAAGTAAAATAAACAAAGAAAAATCTTCGAATTCAAGAACGATTACTGATTACTAAACTTTGATTTTGTCTTTCTGTTATAAAAATCTAATAATTCTTTATTAAACTTTAAAATTAAACTATAAAGAAAAACGAAAAACTACTGCTTATTGGAAATTATTTCTTATTTTAAATCAGACTAGATTTTCGTGATATAATATAATTTATAACTATAAGTTTATACACAAAAAAATACCCTAATCCTTTTTTCCTTCCTTGAATCCTTTAGTTTTAGTCAGTTCATGAAAAATTTTATACTATTAATTTCTTTTTATCCATAATGGATTTACCTGGACCAATACATGAGATTCTTATGCTATTTGGGGGATTTGTTCTTCTACTAGGGGGTCTAGGAGTAGTATTACTTACCAACCCCATTTATTCTGCCTTTTCGCTGGGATTAGTTCTTGTTTGTATATCCTTATTCTATTTTTTATTAAATTCCTACTTTGTAGCTGTCGCACAACTTCTTATTTATGTGGGAGCCATAAATGTCTTGATCATATTCGCTGTAATGTTCGTAAATGGCTCAGAATGGTCTAAAGATAAGAATTATTGGACTATTGGAGATGGGTTCACTTCACTCGTTTGTATAACTATTGTTTTTTCACTAATGACTACTATCCCAGATACGTCGTGGTATGGAATTCTTTGGACTACAAGATCAAACCAAATAGTAGAACAGGGTCTCATAAATAATGTTCAACAAATTGGAATTCATTTAGCAACCGATTTTTATCTTCCGTTTGAACTCATTTCCATAATTCTTCTAGTTTCTTTAATAGGTGCAATTACTATGGCTCGGCAATAAGAAAACTTAGAAAAAGTACAAATTATAAGAATTGCAAATCTAAAATAAATAACTAAAGAATCACAATTTTGATTTAGTAAAATCCATCTACTGCCAACAAATACCTCCTTTTTTTTTTTTTTTTTTTTCTTTTGTTGTGTAATTGTTCTATTGTAATTAATTGAATCGGTTCAATTCTTGCCCTCATATTGAAATGAATCGAGATTGATAAGGAGTTAGTTAATGATGTTTGAGCATGTACTTTTTTTGAGTGTCTATTTATTTTCGATTGGTATCTATGGATTGATCACAAGCCGAAACATGGTTAGAGCTCTAATATGTCTTGAACTTATACTGAATTCAATTAATCTAAATCTCGTAACATTTTCTGATCTATTTGATAGTCGCCAATTAAAAGGAGATATTTTCGCAATTTTTGTTATAGCCCTTGCAGCTGCTGAAGCCGCTATTGGACTATCCATTCTTTCTTCCATCCATCGTAATAGGAAATCCACTCGTATCAATCAATCTAATTTATTGAATAATTAGACTTTTGAATAATTAGACATAGAATCCTCTAAACAAAGGCGCACATATTAAAATAAATAGAAATCAATACTATTTTCTTAGTATTATTTGAGAATATCCATTTTTTTTAGTAGATTATTGCATAGTATTCTTTTTCACTTAAATGAATTTTTGTATTTGTAATTCATTGATATTGCAATTTGAATATTGCAATAATTTATATTGAAAAGACGATAGCCAATTTATTGGCTAATTCGAATTCGTCTGTACAATTCGTAAAATTCTTTCTTATTTCTTATTTATTGTTGAAATCCAAAATTAAAGTCTCTTGGCTCTCTTCACGCTTTCTCACAAACAGATTAAAAAATAGATTTTTTTTTTTGAAGTTTGGATAAACCATTGCTTCGTCTGGTGTCTACAATACATATGACTCATTATAGTACTAATTTCATTTTTACCAGATCGAAAAATTTTATGTTGAAAAGAAAAATTTATAGATCCAATGTCACATTCCGTAAAAATTTACGATACATGTATAGGATGCACTCAATGTGTACGAGCTTGTCCAACAGATGTATTAGAAATGATACCCTGGGATGGATGTAAAGCCAAGCAAATTGCTTCCGCGCCGAGAACCGAAGATTGTGTGGGTTGTAAGAGATGTGAATCTGCCTGCCCGACAGATTTTTTAAGTGTCCGCGTTTATTTAGGGCCTGAAACAACACGTAGCATGGCTCTATCTTATTGATACGTTACAAAAAACTTCACTCGAATCGTCTGATTCCTCTTTACCGAAGAAGCCTGTGCTCGAAATAATCGAGCACGGGCTTTTCTGGTCAAAACGTATCTTGTCTTTATCACTTTATCATGAGTTATTTTCCTTGGTTAACAATACTTGTTGTTTTGCCGATATTTGCAGGTTCATTAATTTTCTTTTTACCTCATAAGGGAAACAAAGTCGTTAGGTGGTATACTATATCTATTTGTTTATTAGAATTCCTTCTAATGACTTATGCGTTCTGTTATCATTTCCAACTGGAGGATCCCTTAATCCAATTAAAGGAGGATTATAAATGGATAGATGTCTTCGATTTCCACTGGAGATTGGGAATCGATGGACTTTCATTAGGATCTATTTTATTGACAGGATTTATCACTACTTTAGCTACTTTAGCAGCTTGGCCAATTACACGGAATTCGCGATTATTCTATTTCCTGATGCTCGCAATGTATAGTGGTCAAATAGGATTATTTTCTTCGCGAGACCTTTTACTTTTTTTTATCATGTGGGAGTTAGAATTAATTCCTGTTTACTTACTTTTATCCATGTGGGGGGGGAAGAGGCGTCTATATTCAGCTACAAAGTTTATTTTGTATACTGCAGGCGGTTCCATTTTTTTCTTAATCGGAGTTCTGGGTATGGGCTTATATGGTTCCAACGAACCAGGATTAGATTTGGAAAGATTAATTAATCAATCATACCCTGCAACCTTGGAAATACTTTTATATTTTGGCTTCCTTATTGCTTATGCTGTCAAATTGCCGATTATACCCCTACATACGTGGTTACCAGATACCCATGGGGAAGCACATTATAGTACATGTATGCTTTTAGCGGGAATATTATTAAAGATGGGAGCATATGGATTGATTCGGATCAACATGGAATTGTTACCTCATGCTCATTATCTATTTTCGCCCTGGTTAGTAATAATAGGAGCGATCCAAATAATCTATGCAGCTTCAACTTCTCTTGGTCAACGAAATTTCAAAAAAAGAATAGCTTATTCCTCTGTATCTCACATGGGTTTCATAATTATAGGAATTGGTTCCATAACCAACATTGGACTCAATGGAGCTATTTTACAAATATTATCCCATGGATTTATTGGTGCTACACTTTTTTTCTTGGCAGGAACCGCTTCTGATAGAATGCGTCTTGTTTATCTCGAAGAACTGGGGGGAATATCTATCCCAATGCCTAAAATTTTTACCATGTTTAGTAGCTTTTCAATGGCTTCTCTTGCCTTACCAGGAATGAGTGGTTTTGTCGCAGAATTAGTAGTATTTTTTGGACTAATTACTAGTCCAAAATTTCTGTTAATGCCAAAAACACTAATTACTTTTGTAATGGCAATTGGAATGATATTAACTCCTATTTATTTATTATCTATGTTACGCCAGATGTTCTATGGATACAAGCTATTTAATGTTCCAAACGCAAATTTTGTGGATTCTGGACCACGAGAACTCTTTATTTTAATCTGTATCTTTTTACCAGTAATAGGAATTGGTATTTATCCAGATTTTGTTCTCTCCCTATCCGTTGACAGGGTAGAGGCTCTCTTATCCAATTATTATCCTAAATAGGTTTGCTTTTTTTTACTCGTCTGCTCTATTAATGCAGAAATAAGTAAAAAAGTATATAATGCAGAAATAAGTAAAAAAGTATAATTAGATCTATCTCGAATTTTTGAGAACCCTTTGATAAGGCGTTCAAGGGGTTCTCAAATAAAACATAAAAGTAAAAACCTTCATTTCATGAAGGTTTTATTTTATGTAATCATTTAGGTGTTAATGTAAACGAACCATAACTATGTAAGCCTATTCCTAATAGATTTATACCAAAATAACAAATCCAAATTATAAGAAATCCTATCAAAGCTATAAGTGCAGAATTCGTACCCTTCCAATTTGGATTTGTTCTACTATGTAAATAAATTGCGAATATGGTCCAAGTAATAAATGCCCAAGTTTCCTTAGGATCCCAATTCCAATAGGATCCCCAGGCCTCATTAGCCCATACTGCTCCACAAAGAATACCTACGGTTAAAAGGGTAAATCCTAGGCTAATGACACGATAACTCCAAGAATCCAAACGCTCCGTTAATTGATATTTGTAATAATTTGGAAATGAAGGGACAGAGGTTCTTTTTAAAGCACTTCTTTTTGCATAAAAATATTTAATATCACTAAAGAAAAATGTTTATATTTAAAACATTTTTTTTCTTTTTAGAAAAGAAATGGAAATTATTTCGAAATCTAATGATTAGAATAGCGGCAGATAATAAGGATCCGCACAAAAGAGTTGCATAGCTTAATAACATCATACTGACATGCATCATTAACCACTGAGATTGTAGAGCAGGTACTAGTATCGTGGATTGATGCATTTCAGTTAAAAGACCCGATGTGGCAAAGCCTTGCGTTAAAATAGTACTTGGCGTAGTTATTGTGCTTAAATCATTTTTAGAGTTCTGTATTTTAGGAATGGTATGAAGAATATACAGGGCCCATGAAAGGAAGATCAATGACTCATATAAATTACTTAATGGAAAATGTCCCGAGGAAGCCCAACGAGAAACTAAGAATCCTGTTATAGAGAAAAAAGTAACTATCATTCCTTTTTCTGACGAATCGCGTAATCCTCCAAGTTCACGAACTAATAAGGTTATAAAATGAATCGTAATCACAATTGAAATCGTTGAGAAAGAGATATGAGTTAGTATATGTTCTAAAGTTGCAAATAGCATAAGGGGAAGGTCCCATTACAAAATTGTAAATTTCGAATTGATTTCTAATCTATTGTATTCTTTTTCAAGAATGCCGCCACTCGGATTCGAACCGAGATGCTTGAGCACTGCTTCCTAAGAGCAGCGTGTCTACCAATTTCACCATGGCGGCTAACTTCAAATAATAGGTAACTTAAAAGAATAATAGCTATTATCTTGGGAATCGTCGATATTGGGAAAGTCCATAAAATTTAGGAACATTAGAGTTTTCATTAAAATAGACTTCGTTTGGTAGTATCGTTTCCATTTTTTTTTTTTACAATAAACTCTTGCTTTGCCCAATAGAAACACAAACACTGCTTGAAAGAGTTGGAACTTCTTTTTTCTAACTTGCAATTATAGAACTAATTTTTTCTAATTAATTTCCCCTTTACATTTTGAAAATTCTTTCAATACAATGAAAAAAATCCAAAAGGGTTTCTATTTAATGATGAAATTAAAATAAAATGGATAAATAGAAAAGGCTTTTTGGATTTTTTAAAAATTTCTAGAATGAAAGTCTTTATGCTCTTATTAATAAGATTTACTAACCTTATGATTTTGGAGAAGATAGGTGGAAGTTGTAAGTCCTATTGTAAGAATACTCCACTTTTCATAATTTTCCTAATAGAATATGAGGATTCTATTAGGAAAATTATGAAAAGTTCATTGATAGGAAAAGAATACTTAGCACACAGTATACCAAACAAAACTTTTTTTTTCTTGTATATATAAGATAAGAGGGGTTTTTTGTTCTAAGAATATTGTACCGAGTAATTCGACACATAAAAGTACATTCAAAGAAGAATCCAAATTATTAAATAATTGGAATTCTTTTTTGATAAGTCAATTCATATTATTCCAAAATCTTATTATTTGTTTGTTGCCCAGAAAAACCCTTTGGTTTTGGATGCTCATTACCGCTCGAAAATGATCTTGATTTTACTAAAGAATAAGATTGTACTATGGAAAAATAAGTCTTTTTCTTCCAAATATTTTTACGAATACGCTTTTTTGACATTGAAGTACGTTTTTTTGGAACTGCCATTCAAAAAGGAAATTACTTTTTTCTAGTTGTATGTGAAAGACATCTATTGCTGCAAATCAATCCTTCTTTCTTCTTTTTATTAGTATTTATACTTAGATACTGAAAGATACTTAAATTTTGAATTATTTTTTACTTCATTTTGTCTAATGCGGATAAGACAACAAGAATTTTTTAACATTTTTTCTTTATATATTTTATACTTTTTTTTTAATAATATAGAATATATAGAAGGGTTTCTCATTTAAATCTATTTATATCTATTTATATATCAAGTATACTCCATATATAGATATATGGTATGGAAGCCTATCCCCCATATAAGATAAGACGGGGGGATAAAAAGAAGGGAAAATGAAAATAGTTAATTAAGTTCAGAATGGTATTCCATAAAGGAAAGGAATTCCAATCAAAACAAAAAATACTGAGTCTCTTAAACAAGACATTCTAAAACTTAGGTAATTTATAGTCATTAGAATTTTAGTTCTATATGAAGTAAGGACTATTCGATAATTTCTTATAAACATAGGTTTTCATTGGAATTCACTCAATCAGTTAATTATGGAACAAGAGAGCTGTTTCATCTTTGTTTTAAAGAAATATAAAAATGAATTATGAATAGAAAGTAAAATGATTCCACTTTTTTTTTTTTATTTTTATAAATATCTTTATTTAGTTAATAAAATAACTTCGTTACCTAGTTATTTTATTAACTTTTTTAATTTAACCAACTAAACCCATTCTTAATTTTTAATTATTTCAATGAGATAAATTTTGGAAAAATTAAGAATTTCAGTATTTTTTCTTATTCTTTTTATTTATTCTTTCAGAAAGAGATAAGAATTGGTTTGGTGAATCGGAAACAATTTTATAGAAAAATTGAAGTAAAAATTGAAGTAAAAATTGCAATTTCTTTTCTTATGGAACATACATATCAATATGCATGGGTAATCCCTCTTCTCCCACTTCCAGTTATTATGTCAATGGGATTTGGCCTTATTCTTATTCCGACAGCAACAAAAAATCTTCGTCGCATATGGGCTTTTCCTAGTGTTTTACTCTTAAGTATAGCTATGGTATTCTCAGTTCAACTGTCTATTCAACAAATAAATGGAAGTTCGATCTATCAATATCTATGGTCTTGGACCGTCAATAATGATTTTTCTTTAGAATTTGGATACTTGATTGACCCACTTACTTCTATTATGTTAATACTAATTACTACTGTAGGAATCCTGGTTCTTATTTATAGTGATGGTTATATGTCTCACGATGAAGGATATTTGAGATTTTTTGTTTATATAAGTTTTTTCAATACTTCCATGTTGGGATTGGTTACTAGCTCCAATTTGATACAAATTTATTTTTTTTGGGAACTCGTGGGAATGTGTTCTTATTTATTGATAGGCTTTTGGTTTACACGACCAATCGCAGCGAGTGCTTGTCAAAAAGCTTTTGTAACTAATCGTGTAGGGGATTTTGGTCTATTATTAGGAATTTTAGGTTTTTTTTGGATAACAGGTAGTTTAGAGTTTAGGGATTTGTTCAAAATAGCTAATAACTGGATTCCTAATAATGGAATTAACTCTTTACTTACTACTTTGTGTGCTTTTTTATTATTCCTTGGTGCAGTTGCGAAATCCGCACAATTCCCTCTTCACGTATGGTTACCCGATGCTATGGAAGGGCCCACTCCTATTTCGGCTCTTATACACGCAGCAACTATGGTTGCTGCGGGAATTTTTCTTCTAGCTCGACTTCTTCCTCTTTTCATATCTTTACCTTTGATAATGAGTTTTATTTCTTTAGTAGGTACAATAACACTATTCTTAGGAGCTACTTTAGCTCTTGCTCAGAGAGATATTAAAAGAAGCTTAGCCTATTCTACAATGTCTCAATTGGGTTATATGATGTTAGCTCTAGGTATAGGTTCTTATCAAGCTGCTTTATTCCATTTGATCACTCATGCTTATTCAAAAGCTTTATTGTTCTTGGGATCCGGATCCGTTATTCATTCAATGGAACCTCTTGTTGGATATTCACCAGATAAAAGTCAAAATATGGTTCTTATGGGCGGTTTAAGAAAATACATTCCAATCACAAGAACTACTTTTTTATGGGGTACACTTTCTCTTTGTGGTATTCCACCTCTTGCTTGCTTCTGGTCCAAAGATGAAATCCTTAGTAATAGTTGGTTGTATTCGCCCTTTTTTGGAATAATAGCCTCCTTTACTGCAGGATTAACTGCCTTTTATATGTTTCGGATATATTTACTTACATTTGATGGGTATTTGCGTGTTCATTTTCAAAATTACAGTAGCACTAAAGAGAGTTCCTTGTATTCAATATCCTTATGGGGAAAAAGGATACCCAAAGGAGTGAATAGGGATTTCGTTTTATCAACAACGAAGAGTGGAGTTTCTTTTTTTTCACAAAATATACCAAAAATTCAAGGTAATACAAGAAATAGGATAGGATCCTTTACTACGTCTTTTGGGGCTAAAAAAACTTTTGCCTATCCGCATGAAACGGGAAATACTATGTTATTTCCTCTTCTTATATTACTACTTTTCACTTTGTTCATTGGATTCATAGGAATCTCTTTTGATAATGGAGGAATTGGTAATGGAATAGCAGAGTTAACCATATTATCAAAGTGGTTAACTCCCTCAATAAACTTTACCCAGGAAAGTTCTAATTCTTTTGTAAATTCATATGAATTTATTACTAATGCAATTTCTTCTGTAAGTCTAGCTATCTTTGGTTTATTCATAGCATATATCTTCTATGGATCCGCTTATTCTTTTTTTCAGAATTTGGATTTAATAAACTCTTTTTACAAAGGAAATCCTAAAAAAGAATTTTTAGATCAAGTAAAAAAAAATATATACAGTTGGTCATATAATCGTGGTTATATAGATATTTTCTATACTAGGGTCTTTACCCTCGGTATAAGAGGGTTAACCGAACTCACGGAGTTTTTTGATAAGGGTGTTATTGATGGAATTACCAATGGAGTGGGTCTTGCTAGTTTTTGTATAGGAGAGGAAATTAAATATGTAGGGGGAGGTCGAATCTCGTCTTATTTATTCTTTTTTTTATGTTATGTATCTGTGTTTTTATTCTTTTTTCTTTCTTAAGTTAAGGAATTTACAACAAGTCTCTTGCAAAAATAACTATCCTATCCCCTTTCTACAATCTCTCTATATCCTTGTTACATAAGGTAAGTATTGTATAATAGTTCGGTTTTCCGCGATTTTTTCCATTCCTCTGTGTAAATACCCTAATATGGGTTCACAATCAATAACATCCTCACCATCGAGAGTAACGATCAGTCGAAGAACACCATGCATTGATGGGTGTTGAGGGCCCATATTGACTATCATGAGATCTTTTCTTGTAAGCGGTAGACTCATATCCTTTCTTCCTTAATTCATTATTCCATGAAAATGGATTATTCCATGAATTCCTCAAAGCGAGGCTCATCAAAATGAAAAATCTAAGACTACTATAAGACTACTAAAAAAATAATAAAACAAGAAAAAAATTTGAACGATTAAATTACTGCTCCCGAATATTCAACTGACCGATTAATTTCTTATAACGTACTCTATTTTTCTTTGCCAAATAAGCCAGCAAACGTCGACGTTTTCCCAAAAGTCTTCGTAGACCTCTTTCCGATGAAAAATCTTTTTTGTGTAATTCCAAATGTGAAGCAAGTCTCCGTATCTTATTGGTGAAACTGAATACTTGAAATTCAACAGAACCCCTGTTTTCTTCTTTTTCTTCTTTAACCATAAATCCAAAAATTTTTCTACCTCCTTTCTTTTTCATGTATTTTTCTGATCAGGAAAAATACAAAATTATGTCAGTTATTTTGAAGTTATTCTAATCTCGTACACACACAAATTTGCAATTATTCATCTACTACTGGAATTTGGATTTATTTTATCGATGCAAATTGGATTTGGATAGAAGGGTACATTCTTTCTAATATTTTAGATAGAAGAAATGTTTCTTCTATCTAAAATATTAGAAAGAATTTTGCTGATTTATTTATTGCTATATGCAATTTATGGAATTGATACACCATTTAATTGATATCATTTAGCAAAATGAAACACAGCATATGCATCCATCTTTTGGCTCGAGAATTTCACGGGATAGAGATATGGTATAAGAAATAGACTATTAAGTAACTCTAAATGAATTGTGGATACATCTGTATCCTTAACATACTGAAACGATTGTCATTATTCGTATCAAACCAATAGCGATTCATACAAGCTAAATCTTCTAATCAATGGTGGGCCAATAATGAATTTTTTTGCATATGTATTAAGACGCTTGGCCTGATTTCGAAATTGTCCAGAGTTTTATATGTTGTTTTCATTGCAAAATGATGGGTCTCCTTCCATAACTTTCCAATTACGAGTACGAGAATTGAAAGACATGAAAATTCTCAATTCTCTACGGCGTCTAGTAGATAGAAACAAGAAAATCAGAAGAATCTTTCTCTCTATTCACTATCATTCCGCGTCTTCGACTTCTATTAGTTTCTTTTCTTCTTTAATGCAATAGCTATAGTTTGATATAAGAATCCATTTCTCAAAGTAATGGAAACCATTCTCTTATAGGAAATGGTTCGAAAATCGCTA
>NW_028260141.1:0-12500 GCF_056163025.1 Triticum urartu | reverse complement strand
ATACAGATGTATCCACAATTCATTTAGAGTTACTTAATAGTCTATTTCTTATACCATATCTCTATCCCGTGAAATTCTCGAGCCAAAAGATGGATGCATATGCTGTGTTTCATTTTGCTAAATGATATCAATTAAATGGTGTATCAATTCCATAAATTGCATATAGCAATAAATAAATCAGCAAAATTCTTTCTAATATTTTAGATAGAAGAAACATTTCTTCTATCTAAAATATTAGAAAGAATGTACCCTTCTATCCAAATCCAATTTGCATCGATAAAATAAATCCAAATTCCAGTAGTAGATGAATAATTGCAAATTTGTGTGTGTACGAGATTAGAATAACTTCAAAATAACTGACATAATTTTGTATTTTTCCTGATCAGAAAAATACATGAAAAAGAAAGGAGGTAGAAAAATTTTTGGATTTATGGTTAAAGAAGAAAAAGAAGAAAACAGGGGTTCTGTTGAATTTCAAGTATTCAGTTTCACCAATAAGATACGGAGACTTGCTTCACATTTGGAATTACACAAAAAAGATTTTTCATCGGAAAGAGGTCTACGAAGACTTTTGGGAAAACGTCGACGTTTGCTGGCTTATTTGGCAAAGAAAAATAGAGTACGTTATAAGAAATTAATCGGTCAGTTGAATATTCGGGAGCAGTAATTTAATCGTTCAAATTTTTTTCTTGTTTTATTATTTTTTTAGTAGTCTTATAGTAGTCTTAGATTTTTCATTTTGATGAGCCTCGCTTTGAGGAATTCATGGAATAATCCATTTTCATGGAATAATGAATTAAGGAAGAAAGGATATGAGTCTACCGCTTACAAGAAAAGATCTCATGATAGTCAATATGGGCCCTCAACACCCATCAATGCATGGTGTTCTTCGACTGATCGTTACTCTCGATGGTGAGGATGTTATTGATTGTGAACCCATATTAGGGTATTTACACAGAGGAATGGAAAAAATCGCGGAAAACCGAACTATTATACAATACTTACCTTATGTAACAAGGTGGGATTATTTAGCTACTATGTTTACAGAAGCAATAACAGTAAATGCACCAGAATTCTTGGAGAATATTCAAATACCACAAAGAGCCAGCTATATTAGGGTAATTATGTTAGAATTAAGCCGGATAGCTTCTCACTTGCTATGGCTTGGACCTTTTATGGCGGATCTCGGCGCACAGACTCCTTTTTTCTATATTTTTAGAGAGAGAGAATTAATATATGATCTATTTGAAGCTGCTACAGGTATGCGAATGATGCACAATTACTTTCGCATCGGAGGAGTAGCCGCCGATCTACCTTATGGATGGATCGATAAATGTTTAGATTTCTGTGATTATTTTTTACGCGGAGTTGTTGAATATCAACAACTTATTACACAGAATCCAATTTTTTTAGAGCGAGTTGAAGGAGTAGGTTTTATTAGCGGAGAAGAAGCAGTAAATTGGGGCTTATCGGGACCGATGTTACGAGCTTCTGGAATACAATGGGATCTTCGTAAAGTAGATCCTTATGAGTCTTACAACCAATTTGATTGGAAAGTCCAATGGCAAAAAGAAGGGGATTCGTTAGCTCGCTATTTAGTACGAATTGGTGAAATGAGGGAATCCATCAAAATAATTCAACAAGCTGTAGAAAAAATTCCTGGAGGACCTTATGAAAATTTAGAAGTCCGACGCTTTAAGAAAGAAAATAATTCTGAATGGAATGATTTTGAGTATAAATTTCTTGGTAAAAAACCTTCGCCCAATTTTGAATTGTCAAGACAAGAGCTTTATGTAAGAGTAGAAGCCCCAAAAGGTGAATTAGGGATTTATCTAGTAGGAGATGATAGCCTTTTCCCCTGGAGATGGAAAATCCGTCCACCCGGGTTTATTAATTTGCAAATTCTTCCTCAGCTAGTTAAAAAAATGAAATTGGCTGATATCATGACGATATTAGGTAGTATAGATATCATTATGGGGGAAGTTGATCGTTGAAATGATAATAGATAGGGTAGAGGTAGAAACTATCAATTCTTTTTCGAAATTGGAATTATTAAAAGAAGTCTATGGACTGATATCGATTCTACCCATTTTGACCCTCCTTTTGGGAATAACAATAGAGGTACTCGTAATTGTGTGGTTAGAAAGAGAAATATCTGCGTCGATACAACAACGTATTGGTCCTGAATATGCTGGCCCCCTGGGCCTGCTTCAAGCTATAGCAGATGGGACTAAGCTACTTTTTAAAGAAGATATTCTGCCATCCCGAGGAGATATTTCTTTATTTAGCATTGGACCCTCTATAGCAGTCATATCAGTTTTATTAAGTTTTTTAGTTATCCCTTTGGGATATCATTTTGTTTTAGCCGATCTTAGTATTGGTGTTTTTTTATGGATTGCCATTTCAAGTATAGCTCCTATTGGTCTTCTTATGGCAGGATATAGCTCAAATAATAAATATTCTTTTTCAGGCGGTCTACGAGCTGCTGCTCAATCCATTAGTTATGAAATACCATTAACTTTTTGTGTGCTAGCAATATCTCTACGTGTGATTCGTTAAAATAGATCTTTTTCCTATAAAATCCATTAACTATTTATATTCCTTTTCTTATTTAGTATTTGGGTTGGTAAGTTAAACTAGATAGCTATATGAGTGAAACAAAACAGCTTATAAATTTGTAGTAAAAAGAAAAAATCTCATTTCCTACGTACAAGAAAAAAGTGGAAGTAAACATAAGCAGTGTAAACTCTTTATCCCAAGGTTGATATTTTTTAATTAGTCATCATATCTTGAAGCGGCCAAGAATAAAGGATTCACGATATGGAATTCCATTACTAGAATACTCCTAGTTATTACTATAACTTAATAATCCATAAGAAGAATCCACCAAAAGTTAGTGAAGGGTTAGGAACACTAAAGTACATAAAGGATTAGTAATGGAAAATCTAAAACATTAGAGATTTTTGCCCATAAAAGGAATCATAATAAGGACTTGCAATTTGTAGAAATTATCAAGTAGTACTTTCTTCGGATTCCGATCCAGAGTATGTTCCCATTCACTTGTTAAGGAAATGGCTATCAAGAACGAATTAACCCTTTATCCATTTTTTCTTTTTAAATACCCCCTCCCTGGGGAAAGAAGAATAGTAAAAAAGATATGGAGTGCACTAGAAAAAATTTTCATTATTTCCTTCCTCTATCCATATTCATGCAGAATTGCTCATGAACTAATACCCAACTCTTTCCATTTATTAATTGAATTCCTATAACAAGTAACAAGTGTTTTATTCCAAGATTAAGTTATTACTGAACAAAGAAAAATTTTCATTATATTATAAAGGATGAGATCAATTCGGAAGCGCTTTTTCTTATTCTAGCAGACGGAATTCCTTTGGTCTAATTTAGGACTTTCAAATCTATTTTATTTTATCTAATTCTATCTACGCCCCCGGGGCTAGGAACAAAACAGTCCTTTCCTTTTTCTGATCATAGAGAAGCCGTATGAAGCTAAGGTTTCATGTACGGTTTTGAAATAGCGGTGGGAACTGTGATGTTATCACCGACTATGATTATCTAACAGTTCAAGTACAGTTGATATAGTTGAAGCACAGTCAAAATACGGTTTTTTTGGATGGAATATTTGGCGTCAGCCTATAGGTTTTCTGGTTTTTTTAATTTCTTCTTTGGCAGAATGTGAAAGATTACCCTTTGATTTACCAGAAGCGGAGGAAGAATTAGTAGCAGGTTACCAAACTGAATATTCCGGTATCAAATATGGTTTATTTTATCTTGTTTCTTACCTAAATTTATTAGTTTCTTCTTTATTTGTAACAGTTCTCTACTTGGGCGGGTGGAATTTATCTATTCCCTATATATCCTTTTTTGATTTTTTCCAAATGAATAAAGCAGTTGGAATTTTGGAAATGACAATGGGTATATTTATTACATTAACTAAAGCTTATTTATTTCTCTTCATTTCTATCACAATAAGATGGACTTTACCGAGGATGAGAATGGATCAGTTATTAAATCTTGGATGGAAATTTCTTTTACCTATTTCCCTGGGCAATCTCTTATTAACAACCTCTTCTCAACTTGTTTCACTATAAATAAGATAATACAATAATAGTAAGAATATTTTCAACACAAAAGCTCTCTCAAACAAGAGAAAGAAACATATCTTTTTCATAGATATTTAGAATGAATATGTTCCCTATGGTAACTGGGTTCATGAGTTATGGTCAACAAACAATACGTGCTACAAGGTACATAGGTCAAAGTTTCATAACTACCTTATCCCACACAAATCGTTTACCTATAACGATTCACTACCCTTATGAAAAATCAATTACACCAGAGCGTTTCCGAGGGCGAATCCACTTTGAATTTGATAAATGTATTGCTTGTGAAGTATGTGTTCGCGTATGTCCGATAGATTTACCCGTTGTGGATTGGAGATTTGAAAAGGATATTAAAAGAAAACAATTGCTTAATTATAGTATTGATTTCGGAGTTTGTATATTTTGTGGCAATTGTGTTGAGTACTGTCCAACAAGCTGTTTATCAATGACTGAAGAATATGAACTTTCTACCTATGATCGTCATGAATTGAATTACAATCAAATTGCTTTAAGTCGGTTACCAATCTCCATAATGGGAGATTACACAATTCAAACAATTAGGAATTCGTCTGAAAGTAAAATAAACAAAGAAAAATCTTCGAATTCAAGAACGATTACTGATTACTAAACTTTGATTTTGTCTTTCTGTTATAAAAATCTAATAATTCTTTATTAAACTTTAAAATTAAACTATAAAGAAAAACGAAAAACTACTGCTTATTGGAAATTATTTCTTATTTTAAATCAGACTAGATTTTCGTGATATAATATAATTTATAACTATAAGTTTATACACAAAAAAATACCCTAATCCTTTTTTCCTTCCTTGAATCCTTTAGTTTTAGTCAGTTCATGAAAAATTTTATACTATTAATTTCTTTTTATCCATAATGGATTTACCTGGACCAATACATGAGATTCTTATGCTATTTGGGGGATTTGTTCTTCTACTAGGGGGTCTAGGAGTAGTATTACTTACCAACCCCATTTATTCTGCCTTTTCGCTGGGATTAGTTCTTGTTTGTATATCCTTATTCTATTTTTTATTAAATTCCTACTTTGTAGCTGTCGCACAACTTCTTATTTATGTGGGAGCCATAAATGTCTTGATCATATTCGCTGTAATGTTCGTAAATGGCTCAGAATGGTCTAAAGATAAGAATTATTGGACTATTGGAGATGGGTTCACTTCACTCGTTTGTATAACTATTGTTTTTTCACTAATGACTACTATCCCAGATACGTCGTGGTATGGAATTCTTTGGACTACAAGATCAAACCAAATAGTAGAACAGGGTCTCATAAATAATGTTCAACAAATTGGAATTCATTTAGCAACCGATTTTTATCTTCCGTTTGAACTCATTTCCATAATTCTTCTAGTTTCTTTAATAGGTGCAATTACTATGGCTCGGCAATAAGAAAACTTAGAAAAAGTACAAATTATAAGAATTGCAAATCTAAAATAAATAACTAAAGAATCACAATTTTGATTTAGTAAAATCCATCTACTGCCAACAAATACCTCCTTTTTTTTTTTTTTTTTTTTCTTTTGTTGTGTAATTGTTCTATTGTAATTAATTGAATCGGTTCAATTCTTGCCCTCATATTGAAATGAATCGAGATTGATAAGGAGTTAGTTAATGATGTTTGAGCATGTACTTTTTTTGAGTGTCTATTTATTTTCGATTGGTATCTATGGATTGATCACAAGCCGAAACATGGTTAGAGCTCTAATATGTCTTGAACTTATACTGAATTCAATTAATCTAAATCTCGTAACATTTTCTGATCTATTTGATAGTCGCCAATTAAAAGGAGATATTTTCGCAATTTTTGTTATAGCCCTTGCAGCTGCTGAAGCCGCTATTGGACTATCCATTCTTTCTTCCATCCATCGTAATAGGAAATCCACTCGTATCAATCAATCTAATTTATTGAATAATTAGACTTTTGAATAATTAGACATAGAATCCTCTAAACAAAGGCGCACATATTAAAATAAATAGAAATCAATACTATTTTCTTAGTATTATTTGAGAATATCCATTTTTTTTAGTAGATTATTGCATAGTATTCTTTTTCACTTAAATGAATTTTTGTATTTGTAATTCATTGATATTGCAATTTGAATATTGCAATAATTTATATTGAAAAGACGATAGCCAATTTATTGGCTAATTCGAATTCGTCTGTACAATTCGTAAAATTCTTTCTTATTTCTTATTTATTGTTGAAATCCAAAATTAAAGTCTCTTGGCTCTCTTCACGCTTTCTCACAAACAGATTAAAAAATAGATTTTTTTTTTTGAAGTTTGGATAAACCATTGCTTCGTCTGGTGTCTACAATACATATGACTCATTATAGTACTAATTTCATTTTTACCAGATCGAAAAATTTTATGTTGAAAAGAAAAATTTATAGATCCAATGTCACATTCCGTAAAAATTTACGATACATGTATAGGATGCACTCAATGTGTACGAGCTTGTCCAACAGATGTATTAGAAATGATACCCTGGGATGGATGTAAAGCCAAGCAAATTGCTTCCGCGCCGAGAACCGAAGATTGTGTGGGTTGTAAGAGATGTGAATCTGCCTGCCCGACAGATTTTTTAAGTGTCCGCGTTTATTTAGGGCCTGAAACAACACGTAGCATGGCTCTATCTTATTGATACGTTACAAAAAACTTCACTCGAATCGTCTGATTCCTCTTTACCGAAGAAGCCTGTGCTCGAAATAATCGAGCACGGGCTTTTCTGGTCAAAACGTATCTTGTCTTTATCACTTTATCATGAGTTATTTTCCTTGGTTAACAATACTTGTTGTTTTGCCGATATTTGCAGGTTCATTAATTTTCTTTTTACCTCATAAGGGAAACAAAGTCGTTAGGTGGTATACTATATCTATTTGTTTATTAGAATTCCTTCTAATGACTTATGCGTTCTGTTATCATTTCCAACTGGAGGATCCCTTAATCCAATTAAAGGAGGATTATAAATGGATAGATGTCTTCGATTTCCACTGGAGATTGGGAATCGATGGACTTTCATTAGGATCTATTTTATTGACAGGATTTATCACTACTTTAGCTACTTTAGCAGCTTGGCCAATTACACGGAATTCGCGATTATTCTATTTCCTGATGCTCGCAATGTATAGTGGTCAAATAGGATTATTTTCTTCGCGAGACCTTTTACTTTTTTTTATCATGTGGGAGTTAGAATTAATTCCTGTTTACTTACTTTTATCCATGTGGGGGGGGAAGAGGCGTCTATATTCAGCTACAAAGTTTATTTTGTATACTGCAGGCGGTTCCATTTTTTTCTTAATCGGAGTTCTGGGTATGGGCTTATATGGTTCCAACGAACCAGGATTAGATTTGGAAAGATTAATTAATCAATCATACCCTGCAACCTTGGAAATACTTTTATATTTTGGCTTCCTTATTGCTTATGCTGTCAAATTGCCGATTATACCCCTACATACGTGGTTACCAGATACCCATGGGGAAGCACATTATAGTACATGTATGCTTTTAGCGGGAATATTATTAAAGATGGGAGCATATGGATTGATTCGGATCAACATGGAATTGTTACCTCATGCTCATTATCTATTTTCGCCCTGGTTAGTAATAATAGGAGCGATCCAAATAATCTATGCAGCTTCAACTTCTCTTGGTCAACGAAATTTCAAAAAAAGAATAGCTTATTCCTCTGTATCTCACATGGGTTTCATAATTATAGGAATTGGTTCCATAACCAACATTGGACTCAATGGAGCTATTTTACAAATATTATCCCATGGATTTATTGGTGCTACACTTTTTTTCTTGGCAGGAACCGCTTCTGATAGAATGCGTCTTGTTTATCTCGAAGAACTGGGGGGAATATCTATCCCAATGCCTAAAATTTTTACCATGTTTAGTAGCTTTTCAATGGCTTCTCTTGCCTTACCAGGAATGAGTGGTTTTGTCGCAGAATTAGTAGTATTTTTTGGACTAATTACTAGTCCAAAATTTCTGTTAATGCCAAAAACACTAATTACTTTTGTAATGGCAATTGGAATGATATTAACTCCTATTTATTTATTATCTATGTTACGCCAGATGTTCTATGGATACAAGCTATTTAATGTTCCAAACGCAAATTTTGTGGATTCTGGACCACGAGAACTCTTTATTTTAATCTGTATCTTTTTACCAGTAATAGGAATTGGTATTTATCCAGATTTTGTTCTCTCCCTATCCGTTGACAGGGTAGAGGCTCTCTTATCCAATTATTATCCTAAATAGGTTTGCTTTTTTTTACTCGTCTGCTCTATTAATGCAGAAATAAGTAAAAAAGTATATAATGCAGAAATAAGTAAAAAAGTATAATTAGATCTATCTCGAATTTTTGAGAACCCTTTGATAAGGCGTTCAAGGGGTTCTCAAATAAAACATAAAAGTAAAAACCTTCATTTCATGAAGGTTTTATTTTATGTAATCATTTAGGTGTTAATGTAAACGAACCATAACTATGTAAGCCTATTCCTAATAGATTTATACCAAAATAACAAATCCAAATTATAAGAAATCCTATCAAAGCTATAAGTGCAGAATTCGTACCCTTCCAATTTGGATTTGTTCTACTATGTAAATAAATTGCGAATATGGTCCAAGTAATAAATGCCCAAGTTTCCTTAGGATCCCAATTCCAATAGGATCCCCAGGCCTCATTAGCCCATACTGCTCCACAAAGAATACCTACGGTTAAAAGGGTAAATCCTAGGCTAATGACACGATAACTCCAAGAATCCAAACGCTCCGTTAATTGATATTTGTAATAATTTGGAAATGAAGGGACAGAGGTTCTTTTTAAAGCACTTCTTTTTGCATAAAAATATTTAATATCACTAAAGAAAAATGTTTTATTTAAAACATTTTTTTTCTTTTTAGAAAAGAAATGGAAATTATTTCGAAATCTAATGATTAGAATAGCGGCAGATAATAAGGATCCGCACAAAAGAGTTGCATAGCTTAATAACATCATACTGACATGCATCATTAACCACTGAGATTGTAGAGCAGGTACTAGTATCGTGGATTGATGCATTTCAGTTAAAAGACCCGATGTGGCAAACCTTGCGTTAAAATAGTACTTGGCGTAGTTATTGTGCTTAAATCATTTTTAGAGTTCTGTATTTTAGGAATGGTATGAAGAATATACAGGGCCCATGAAAGGAAGATCAATGACTCATATAAATTACTTAATGGAAAATGTCCCGAGGAAGCCCAACGAGAAACTAAGAATCCTGTTATAGAGAAAAAAGTAACTATCATTCCTTTTTCTGACGAATCGCGTAATCCTCCAAGTTCACGAACTAATAAGGTTATAAATGAATCGTAATCACAATTGAAATCGTTGAGAAAGAGATATGAGTTAGTATATGTTCTAAAGTTGCAAATAGCATAAGGGGAAGGTCCCATTACAAAATTGTAAATTTCGAATTGATTTCTAATCTATTGTATTCTTTTTCAAGAATGCCGCCACTCGGATTCGAACCGAGATGCTTGAGCACTGCTTCCTAAGAGCAGCGTGTCTACCAATTTCACCATGGCGGCTAACTTCAAATAATAGGTAACTTAAAAGAATAATAGCTATTATCTTGGGAATCGTCGATATTGGGAAAGTCCATAAAATTTAGGAACATTAGAGTTTTCATTAAAATAGACTTCGTTTGGTAGTATCGTTTCCATTTTTTTTTTTTACAATAAACTCTTGCTTTGCCCAATAGAAACACAAACACTGCTTGAAAGAGTTGGAACTTCTTTTTTCTAACTTGCAATTATAGAACTAATTTTTTCTAATTAATTTCCCCTTTACATTTTGAAAATTCTTTCAATACAATGAAAAAAATCCAAAAGGGTTTCTATTTAATGATGAAATTAAAATAAAATGGATAAATAGAAAAGGCTTTTTGGATTTTTTAAAAATTTCTAGAATGAAAGTCTTTATGCTCTTATTAATAAGATTTACTAACCTTATGATTTTGGAGAAGATAGGTGGAAGTTGTAAGTCCTATTGTAAGAATACTCCACTTTTCATAATTTTCCTAATAGAATATGAGGATTCTATTAGGAAAATTATGAAAAGTTCATTGATAGGAAAAGAATACTTAGCACACAGTATACCAAACAAAACTTTTTTTTTCTTGTATATATAAGATAAGAGGGGTTTTTTGTTCTAAGAATATTGTACCGAGTAATTCGACACATAAAAGTACATTCAAAGAAGAATCCAAATTATTAAATAATTGGAATTCTTTTTTGATAAGTCAATTCATATTATTCCAAAATCTTATTATTTGTTTGTTGCCCAGAAAAACCCTTTGGTTTTGGATGCTCATTACCGCTCGAAAATGATCTTGATTTTACTAAAGAATAAGATTGTACTATGGAAAAATAAGTCTTTTTCTTCCAAATATTTTTACGAATACGCTTTTTTGACATTGAAGTACGTTTTTTTGGAACTGCCATTCAAAAAGGAAATTACTTTTTTCTAGTTGTATGTGAAAGACATCTATTGCTGCAAATCAATCCTTCTTTCTTCTTTTTATTAGTATTTATACTTAGATACTGAAAGATACTTAAATTTTGAATTATTTTTTACTTCATTTTGTCTAATGCGGATAAGACAACAAGAATTTTTTAACATTTTTTCTTTATATATTTTATACTTTTTTTTTAATAATATAGAATATATAGAAGGGTTTCTCATTTAAATCTATTTATATCTATTTATATATCAAGTATACTCCATATATAGATATATGGTATGGAAGCCTATCCCCCATATAAGATAAGACGGGGGGATAAAAAGAAGGGAAAATGAAAATAGTTAATTAAGTTCAGAATGGTATTCCATAAAGGAAAGGAATTCCAATCAAAACAAAAAATACTGAGTCTCTTAAACAAGACATTCTAAAACTTAGGTAATTTATAGTCATTAGAATTTTAGTTCTATATGAAGTAAGGACTATTCGATAATTTCTTATAAACATAGGTTTTCATTGGAATTCACTCAATCAGTTAATTATGGAACAAGAGAGCTGTTTCATCTTTGTTTTAAAGAAATATAAAAATGAATTATGAATAGAAAGTAAAATGATTCCACTTTTTTTTTTTTATTTTTATAAATATCTTTATTTAGTTAATAAAATAACTTCGTTACCTAGTTATTTTATTAACTTTTTTAATTTAACCAACTAAACCCATTCTTAATTTTTAATTATTTCAATGAGATAAATTTTGGAAAAATTAAGAATTTCAGTATTTTTTCTTATTCTTTTTATTTATTCTTTCAGAAAGAGATAAGAATTGGTTTGGTGAATCGGAAACAATTTTATAGAAAAATTGAAGTAAAAATTGAAGTAAAAATTGCAATTTCTTTTCTTATGGAACATACATATCAATATGCATGGGTAATCCCTCTTCTCCCACTTCCAGTTATTATGTCAATGGGATTTGGCCTTATTCTTATTCCGACAGCAACAAAAAATCTTCGTCGCATATGGCTTTTCCTAGTGTTTTACTCTTAAGTATAGCTATGGTATTCTCAGTTCAACTGTCTATTCAACAAATAAATGGAAGTTCGATCTATCAATATCTATGGTCTTGGACCGTCAATAATGATTTTTCTTTAGAATTGGATACTTGATTGACCCACTTACTTCTATTATGTTAATACTAATTACTACTGTAGGAATCCTGGTTCTTATTTATAGTGATGGTTATATGTCTCACGATGAAGGATATTTGAGATTTTTTGTTTATATAAGTTTTTTCAATACTTCCATGTTGGGATTGGTTACTAGCTCCAATTTGATACAAATTTATTTTTTTTGGGAACTCGTGGGAATGTGTTCTTATTTATTGATAGGCTTTTGGTTTACACGACCAATCGCAGCGAGTGCTTGTCAAAAAGCTTTTGTAACTAATCGTGTAGGGGATTTTGGTCTATTATTAGGAATTTTAGGTTTTTTTGGATAACAGGTAGTTTAGAGTTTAGGGATTTGTTCAAAATAGCTAATAACTGGATTCCTAATAATGGAATTAACTCTTTACTTACTACTTTGTGTGCTTTTTTATTATTCCTTGGTGCAGTTGCGAAATCCGCACAATTCCCTCTTCACGTATGGTTACCCGATGCTATGGAAGGGCCCACTCCTATTTCGGCTCTTATACACGCAGCAACTATGGTTGCTGCGGGAATTTTTCTTCTAGCTCGACTTCTTCCTCTTTTCATATCTTTACCTTTGATAATGAGTTTTATTTCTTTAGTAGGTACAATAACACTATTCTTAGGAGCTACTTTAGCTCTTGCTCAGAGAGA
>NW_028260140.1:0-27453 GCF_056163025.1 Triticum urartu | reverse complement strand
AATGATCTTATTCGCGATTTCCTAAGAATTGAGTTAGTCAAGTCCACTATTTCGTATACACGAAAAAGGTATGGTAGGACAAGTGCAGGACCGATTCCCCATAATAGGTTAGATCGCGCCAATATCAATTCTTTTTATTCCAAGGCGAAGATTGAATCACTTAGCCAACATCCAGAAGCTATTGGCACTTTGTTGAATCGAAATAAAGAATACCACTCTTTGATGATTTTGTCGGCATCCAACTGTTCTCGAATTGGTTTATTCAAGAATTCAAAACATCCCAATGCGATAAAAGAATGGAATCCTAGAATTCCTATTCGAGAAATTTTTGGGCCCTTAGGCGCTATTGTAGCTAGTATATCGCATTTTTCTTCATCTTACTATTTACTAACGCATAATAAAATCCTGTTAAAAAAATATTTGTTCGTTGACAATTTAAAACAAACCTTCCAAGTACTTCAAGAACTTAAATACTCTTTAATAGATGAAAATAAAAGGATTTCTAATTTCGATAGTAACATAATGTTGGATCCATTCCTTTTGAATTGTCACTTTGTCCATCATGATTCTTGGGAAGAGACATTGGCAATAATTCACCTTGGACAATTTATTTGTGAAAATGTATGTCTATTTAAATCGCACATAAAAAAATCCGGTCAAATTTTCATTGTAAATATGAATTCCTTTGTTATAAGAGCAGCTAAACCTTATTTGGCCACTACAGGAGCAACTGTTAATGGTCATTATGGAGAAATCCTTTACAAGGGAGATAGGTTAGTTACGTTTATATATGAAAAATCGAGATCTAGTGACATAACGCAAGGTCTTCCAAAAGTGGAACAAATCTTTGAAGCGCGTTCAATTGATTCATTATCCCCGAATCTCGAAAGGAGAATTGAGGATTGGAATGAGCGTATACCAAGAATTCTTGGGGTCCCTTGGGGATTCTTGATTGGAGCTGAGCTAACCATAGCCCAAAGTCGTATCTCTTTGGTTAATAAAATCCAAAAGGTTTATCGATCCCAAGGGGTACAGATCCATAATAGACATATAGAGATTATTATACGCCAAGTAACATCAAAAGTGCGGGTTTCCGAAGATGGAATGTCTAATGTTTTTTCGCCTGGGGAATTAATCGGACTATTGCGAGCGGAACGAGCAGGACGAGCTTTGGATGAATCGATCTATTATCGGGCAATCTTATTGGGAATAACAAGGGCTTCCCTGAATACCCAAAGTTTCATATCTGAAGCAAGTTTTCAAGAAACTGCTCGAGTTTTAGCAAAAGCTGCCCTACGAGGTCGCATTGATTGGTTGAAAGGCTTGAAAGAAAACGTAGTTCTGGGGGGGATTATACCTGTTGGTACCGGATTCCAAAAATTTGTGCATCGTTCCCCACAAGACAAGAACCTTTATTTCGAAATAAAAAAAAAAAATCTATTCGCGTCGGAAATGAGAGATTTTTTGTTTCTCCATACAGAATTAGTTTCTTCAGATTCTGACGTAACAAACAATTTTTATGAGACATAAGAACCCCCATAAAAATATTTTTTACTTTACTAGACTTTTGAACTTAGAACACTAACAGGTCAAATTTTAGATTTTTAAGATTTTTATTTTAATAAGTAAAACAAGTCAGTTAATTCATTAAGGTGGTTATGTTTATACCATGTATCAATGGCCAACTCTTATCTTAGTACAAGGTTCTCTCGGAACAATTATTATTTATTTCAAGCTATTTCGGATCTTTCTTAATCTTCAAAAAGAACTAAATTCCGTAATGGAATGGTAGGATTAAAAAAAAGGAAGTGTGGAAAAAATGACAAGAAGATATTGGAACATTAATTTGAAAGAGATGATAGAAGCAGGAGTTCATTTTGGTCATGGTATTAAGAAATGGAATCCTAAAATGGCCCCTTACATTTCGGCAAAGCGTAAAGGTACTCATATTATAAATCTCGCTAGAACGGCTCGTTTTTTATCAGAAGCTTGTGATTTAGTTTTTGATGCAGCAAGTCAGGGAAAAAGTTTCTTAATTGTTGGTACCAAAAAAAGAGCAACAGATTTAGTAGCATCAGCTGCAATAAGGGCTCGTTGTCATTATGTTAATAAAAAGTGGTTCAGTGGTATGTTAACGAATTGGTCGATTACGAAAACTAGACTTTCTCAATTTAGAGACTTAAGAGCAGAAGAAAAAATGGGAAAATTCCACCATCTCCCAAAAAGAGATGTGGCAATCTTGAAGAGAAAATTATCTACTTTGCAAAGGTATCTCGGCGGGATCAAATATATGACGAGATTGCCAGACATTGTGATCGTCCTTGATCAGCAAAAAGAGTATATAGCTCTTCGGGAATGTGCCATTTTGGGGATTCCTACTATTTCTTTAGTCGATACAAATTGTGACCCGGATCTCGCGAATATATCGATTCCAGCCAACGATGACACTATGACTTCAATTCGATTGATTCTTAACAAATTAGTATTTTCAATTTGTGAGGGCCGTTCTCTCTATATAAGAAATCGTTGATTAAGAATATATAGTGAATTCTTGGGCAACTGCGTAAATTTATGGAATCACTTACTTTACTATATCTTTTTTTTTGCATAGAATTTTTTTTGCATAGAAAAAAGAAGGGGAATATTGATATATATTAGAGGGTATTGATATATATTATGATCTGATGTGCTTTCTTGGTATCCTAAATATAAGATTAATACTTCAAGTTGCTGAGTTGAGAAAGAGATGGTTGAATCAAAAGAATTCCTTTTTTGAAGTTCAATTTTTATCAGAGGACAATATGAATATTATACCTTGTTCCATTAAAACACTCAAGGGGTTATACGATATATCGGGTGTAGAAGTAGGCCAACACTTCTATTGGCAAATAGGAGGTTTCCAAATTCATGCCCAAGTACTCATCACTTCTTGGGTCGTAATTACTATCTTGCTAGGTTCAGTTGTCATAGCTGTTCGGAATCCACAAACCATCCCGACCGACGGTCAGAATTTTTTTGAATATGTCCTTGAGTTTATTCGAGACTTGAGCAAAACTCAGATTGGAGAAGAATATGGTCCCTGGGTTCCCTTTATTGGAACTATGTTCCTTTTTATTTTTGTTTCGAATTGGTCGGGTGCTCTTTTACCTTGGAAAATTATAGAGTTACCCCATGGGGAATTAGCAGCGCCCACGAATGATATAAATACTACTGTTGCTTTAGCTTTACTCACGTCAGCGGCATATTTTTATGCTGGTCTTAGCAAAAAAGGATTGAGCTATTTCGAGAAATATATTAAACCAACTCCAATCCTTTTACCAATTAACATCCTAGAAGATTTCACAAAACCATTATCGCTTAGCTTTCGACTTTTCGGGAATATATTGGCGGATGAATTAGTCGTTGTTGTTCTTGTTTCTTTAGTCCCCTTAGTAATCCCTATACCGGTCATGTTTCTTGGATTATTTACAAGCGGTATTCAAGCTCTTATTTTTGCAACATTAGCCGCAGCCTATATAGGTGAATCCATGGAGGGTCATCATTGAATTGACTCTTTTTGGAAATAGTATTTTTTTTTTTTGCAGCTTAGCTCAATTCATGCATGGTTCCAGATAATCTGCTTGGTTGCAAAAAAATAGTTAGAAATGCGTATGAATATATAGCCTAGAGTTGTAGGAGAGAGAATAGAATAGACTATATTATGGAATTTTCAAAGTATATATGCATTAAGGAGGGTGGAGTCAGGCTAGATCTATACTATAATATCCTTAATGTCTATAAGTGGAGTCCTCTTTTATGCAGGTTTCCACTTTAAGCAATGATTTTAGAATCCGATTCAATAGAAAATGAGAAAATATGCAAACAAAATAGAAGAAACAAATGTATATATATAGGATATTATATTATATATTCCTAGGTTAGATTCATTATCTAATCCGATATATGGATATGGAATTCCCTTCTATGTAGTTCGGACAATTCACATTATCATTTCAATTTGATTTCAATTTGTACTTTTTAGTTACTTTACTTCTCCCCAATAGAGCTTAGAAGTAAGAATTTATTGGTTGATTGTATCCTTAACCATTTCTTTTTTTTGACACGAGGAACTACTCACCATGAATCCACTAATTGCTGCTGCTTCTGTTATTGCTGCTGGATTGGCCGTAGGGCTTGCTTCTATTGGACCTGGAGTTGGTCAAGGTACTGCTGCAGGACAAGCTGTAGAAGGTATTGCGAGACAGCCAGAAGCAGAAGGTAAAATACGAGGTACTTTATTGCTTAGTCTAGCTTTTATGGAAGCTTTAACAATTTATGGACTAGTTGTGGCACTAGCGCTTTTATTTGCGAACCCTTTTGTTTAATCTTAAAAAAAAAATTCTTTCGATTTCGATTAGATACTTTTTTCTTTTTTTAGTAAATTGGTATTTGCTTCCACAATTCCAATTATATCAATACTTTATTTAATTTACTCCTATTTATTACTCCTGGAATTATCTATTTATCGGGACAGATAATACCCCATTCTAGGAAGGGCTGAGTTGAGTATTATTAATTTAGAAGATATGCTCACCTTCTTATTTCCCGTCCTTAGTTTAGGAAAGTGGAAAGTTTTTTCCTTTTATTTTAGGAATTTTGGGAACAGAACATTTCAACAAAGGAAGTCTTTCACCGGTCAAACAAGACGTAAGACTTAATCTAAAAGAAATTACTAGATTGAATCTATTTGCATTAAAAAAACCGATCAAAAAAGGGCGAGCGAAGTAAGTGATCGAAAAACTTTGTTCTTTGTTCGTCCTATCTATAAGAGGAGAGCATATGAAAAATGTAACCCATTCTTTCGTTTTTTTAGCTCACTGGCCATCCGCTGGCAGTTTCGGGCTTAATACCGATATTTTAGCAACAAATCTAATAAATCTAACTGTAGTGGTTGGTGTTTTGATTTTTTTTGGAAAGGGAGTGTGTGCGAGTTGTCTATTTCAAGAATAGATTGGATCTATCCGGCTGCACTTTATAATATTTTTTAGTATTTTTCGGATAAATAAGAAAAGGGTGCACGATCTCGACGAATTACTTCTGAATAAATTCAGAAATCATATGGAAGAACCATAGCATTTCGCGACTCATTGGTAAATCAACTTTGATTCTCTATAAACCAAGAATGTGAGACCATTAACACGGTTAAAGCTAAACTGCTTGAAGTCCAGGCAAAAAGAGGTACTCTTTCTACAACTATATTAGTATTAGTACCAATTTAAACGGGAAATAGCTAATGTAAAATTTATCTGATATAGAACACTCATATCGATAAAATGGTTTGAACTA
Organism: Triticum urartu; assembly: GCF_056163025.1. Lineage (NCBI taxonomy): Eukaryota > Viridiplantae > Streptophyta > Magnoliopsida > Poales > Poaceae > Triticum > Triticum urartu. Next base: position 22,128 of record NW_028260140.1, on the reverse strand, counting down.
TTTACTAGAAAAAAAAGGGGGCACCCTGCCCTTTTTTAACCAATGCCGAATCGACGACCTATGTATAAAAAAGAGAAATTTTTTGGATTTGAAGAAAAAAAAAATAAAAAAGAATTCTATTAATTTTCATTTTCCATTTATTTAGTTAGTTTTTCTTAATGAAATTGAAATTATTAACTAGAGGGCAAATAAAAATAAAGAAACAACTTTGCTGACCATGATATATTTTTATCTAGGCGGAAGAGTCCTCTTAATATTTATCTAGTCTTATATAGGTTTCGGTATATTGAAATATAAACATAAAAAAGAAGATAGAGGATAGGCTCATTACTTAAAAAAAAGATATGGAAATAGCTATAGAAAAAAAAAAAGGAGCGTGAGAGCCAAATGAATCGAAAGATTCATGTTTGGTTCGGGAAGAGATCATAAAAGTTGTAAACTTACAAAATAATCTACTTTCATTAAAAGATTTATTAGATAATCGAAAACAGAGGATCTTGAGTACTATTCGAAATTCAGAAGAATTGCGTAGAGGGACCATTGAGCAACTCGAAAAAGCTCGGATTCGATTACAGAAAGTCGAACTAGAAGCGGATGAGTATCGAATGAATGGATACTCTGAGATAGAACGAGAAAAAGCAAATTTGATTAATGCTACTTCTATTAGTTTGGAACAATTGGAAAAGTCTAAAAACGAAACCCTTTATTTTGAAAAACAAAGGGCAATGAATCAGGTCCGACAGCGGGTTTTCCAACAGGCCGTACAAGGAGCTCTAGGAACTCTGAATAGTTGTTTGAATACCGAGTTACATTTCCGTACGATTCGTGCTAATATTGGCATTCTCGGGTCCCTGGAATGGAAGAAATAATTAAATTAATTAGGCCTTGAACTTCTACTTTCGTTTAGAATTTAGGCATTATTTTTCCCCTTGCTTCCGAAAAAAGAGTCAAGAAACACTAATGGCAACCCTTCGAGTCGACGAAATTCATAAAATTCTCCGCGAACGTATTGAACAATATAATAGGAAAGTAGGGATTGAGAATATAGGTCGCGTAGTTCAAGTGGGGGATGGGATTGCTCGTATTATAGGTCTTGGTGAAATAATGTCAGGTGAATTAGTCGAATTTGCAGAAGGTACTAGGGGTATTGCTCTGAATTTGGAATCCAAAAATGTTGGGATTGTATTAATGGGCGATGGGTTGATGATACAAGAGGGAAGTTTTGTAAAAGCAACAGGAAGAATTGCTCAGATACCCGTGAGTGAGGCTTACTTGGGTCGTGTTGTAAATGCTCTGGCTAAACCTATTGATGGGAAAGGCGAAATTATAGCTTCCGAATCTCGCTTAATTGAATCTCCTGCTCCAAGTATAATTTCCAGGCGTTCCGTATACGAACCTCTTCAAACAGGGCTTATTGCTATCGATTCGATGATCCCTATAGGGCGCGGTCAGCGAGAGTTAATTATTGGGGACAGACAGACTGGCAAAACAGCAGTAGCCACAGATACAATTCTCAATCAAAAAGGGCAAGGTGTAATATGTGTTTATGTAGCTATCGGTCAAAGAGCATCCTCCGTAGCTCAAGTAGTAACTACTTTCCATGAGGAGGGGGCCATGGAATACACTATTGTAGTAGCTGAAATGGCGGATTCACCTGCTACATTACAATACCTCGCTCCTTATACGGGAGCAGCCCTGGCTGAGTATTTTATGTACCGCGAACGGCATACTTTAATAATTTATGATGATCTCTCCAAACAGGCACAAGCTTATCGCCAAATGTCCCTTCTATTAAGAAGACCTCCCGGACGTGAGGCTTATCCAGGGGATGTTTTTTATTTGCATTCACGCCTTTTAGAAAGAGCCGCTAAATTAAATTCTCTTTTAGGCGAAGGAAGTATGACCGCTTTACCAATAGTTGAGACTCAATCTGGAGACGTTTCCGCCTATATTCCTACTAATGTAATCTCCATTACAGATGGACAAATATTCTTATCTGCGGATCTATTCAATGCCGGAATTCGACCCGCTATTAATGTGGGTATTTCTGTTTCCAGAGTAGGATCCGCGGCTCAAATTAAAGCCATGAAACAAGTAGCTGGCAAATCAAAATTGGAACTAGCGCAATTCGCAGAGTTACAAGCCTTTGCACAATTCGCCTCTGCTCTCGATAAAACAAGTCAGAATCAATTGGCAAGGGGTCGACGATTAAGGGAATTGCTTAAACAATCCCAGGCAAATCCTCTCCCAGTGGAAGAGCAGATAGCTACTATTTATACCGGAACAAGAGGATATCTTGATTCGTTAGAAATTGAACAGGTAAATAAATTTCTGGATGAGTTACGTAAACATCTAAAAGATACTAAACCTCAATTCCAAGAAATTATATCTTCTAGCAAGACATTCACCGAGCAAGCGGAAATCCTTTTGAAGGAAGCTATTCAGGAACAGCTGGAACGGTTTTCTCTTCAGTAACAAATAAATTTTGCATGTCTACTCTTGTTAGTAGAATAGGAATCGTTGAGAAAGCTTTTTCATTTGAATCATGCAAAAAAGTTTTCTTTGTTTTTAGTTTAGTATAGTTATTTAAAGAATAGATAGAAATAAGATTGCGTCCAATAGGATTTGAACCTATACCAAAGGTTTAGAAGACCTCTGTCCTATCCATTAGACAATGGACGCTTTTCTTTCATATTTTATTCTTTCTTTTATTTTTTTGCTTCTTCCGAGAAAAAACTGTTAGACCAAAACTCTTTTAGGAAATCAAAAAATCCAGATACAAATGCATGATGTATATATTATATCATGCATATATCATAAAGAAGGAGTATGGAGGCGGTAGTGGGAATCGAACCCGCAACCCCAAGGTTATGAGCCTTATGAGCTACCAAACTGCTCTATACTCTTAAACTAAAGAGGGGTAACTAGTGGATAAAAGAGGGTTGGATACGCCCCTCTACCAATATCTATACAAATAGAATAGTCCATTTATACAGAATGGTAAAGAGGGCTCCTCTATGATTATCAATTCCAGAAATCCATACAAATACGAAAGGGTATTTTATCCTTACCAACTGGATCTTGTTGCACCCGGTAACAAACATTCATAAACCATTTCTCGAAGTACGTGTCCGGATAGCCCAAAATGTCGATAGTTAGCTCTAGGTCTTCCGGTCAAAAAACAACGTCGATGAAGGCGTGTAGGTGCACTATTACGCGGTAGGGATTGCAATTTTTCTCGCATTTTCGTTTTTTCACTCAAACTCAAGGGAGAAACTTTGCTTCTTATCTTTTTTTTTAAAGATTGACGAATCAAATGATATTTCTGTTCTAATTTCTGCCGCTTCTTCTCCCTCTGAATCAAACTTTTTTTTGCCATAATGTGTCGTTGCTATTATTACCAAGTATACGGTTCTAATCCTAGATGGAAAAATAAATAGAAAAAGAAATCTAAAAAGGCAGATCCTCCCTCTCTATCAAGAGTAATGAACTAGGTGCTGATACAGTACAAAAAAACAAACTAAATTAACCAAACTTGCCTGATGTTGAGGCAATCAAGAAAGCTGCATAAGTGAATATATAACCCACGGAAAAGTGAGCTAATCCAACCAATCTTGCTTGCACAATGGAAAGAGCCACGGGCTTATCTCTCCAGCGAATTAAATTAGCTAAAGGTGTGCGTTCATGAGCCCATGCTAAAGTCTCAATTAATTCCTGCCAATACCCCCGCCAGGAAATTAAGAACATAAATCCAGTAGCCCAAACAAGATGTCCAAATAAGAACATCCACGCCCATACCGATAAACTATTCATCCCAAAAGGATTATATCCATTGATAAGTTGTGAAGAGTTTAACCATAGGTAATCTCTTAACCATCCCATCAAATAAGTGGAGGATTCATTAAATTGTGAAACGTTGCCCTGCCATAATGTGATATGTTTCCAATGCCAATAAAAAGTAACCCACCCAATGGTATTTAACATCCAGAAAACTGCCAAATAAAATGCGTCCCAAGCAGAAATATCACAAGTACCGCCGCGCCCTGGGCCGTCACAAGGAAAACTATATCCAAAATCCTTTTTATCTGGCATTAATTTGGAACCGCGTGCATCTAAAGCGCCCTTTACTAAAATCAATGTAGTTGTATGCAAACCTAGAGCAATAGCATGATGAACCAAGAAATCCCCAGGTCCTATTGTTAAGAAAAGCGAATTACTATTCTCATTAACAGCATTCAACCATCCGGGCAACCATAGGCTTCGACCCGCATTGAAAGCGGGGCCATTCGTTGAAGATAAGAGTATATCGAACCCATATGTCGTCTTGCCATGAGCAGATTGTATCCATTGGGCAAATATAGGTTCGATCAAGATTTGCTTTTCTGGAGTACCAAAAGCAAGCATGACGTCGTTATGAACATAAAGGCCCAAGGTATGGAATCCTAGAAAGAGGCTAGCCCAACTTAAATGAGATATGATAGCTTCTTTATGGTCTAACATTCTTGCCAATACATTATCCTCATTCTGTTCCGGATTGTAATCCCTAATGAAAAAAATAGCTCCATGAGCAAAAGCCCCTGTCATGATGAACCCTGCAATATATTGGTGATGAGTATATAAAGCAGCTTGAGTAGTAAAGTCTTGTGCTATGAATGCATAAGGAGGTAAAGAGTACATATGTTGAGCTACTAAGGAAGTAATAACCCCTAAAGAAGCTAGAGCAAGACCTAACTGAAAATGAATCGAATTGTTGATTGTGTCATAAAGGCCCTTATGCCCACGCCCTAATCGACCCCCCGGAGGAGTATGCGCTTCTAAAAGATCTTTAATACTGTGCCCAATTCCGAAGTTAGTTCGATACATGTGACCGGCAATGAGAAAAATAAATGCAATAGCTAAATGATGGTGAGCCATATCGGTCAGCCACAAACTTTGTGTTTGTGGATGGAATCCCCCAAGAAGAGTTAGAATGGCAGTTCCCGCTCCTTGAGCGGTACCAAATAAATGATTACTCGAATCAGGGTTTTGGGCATAAAGATTCCATTGACCCGTCAAAAGGGGTCCCAACCCCTGGGGATAGGGTAATACATCTAAGAAATTATTCCATCGAACGTACTCCCCCCTGGATGCGGGAATAGCAACATGAACTAAATGTCCTGTCCAAGCCAAAGAACTTACCCCGAAAAGTCCTGACAAATGATGATTGAGACGAGATTCCGCGTTTTTGAACCACGAAAGGCTTGGTTTCCATTTGGGTTGTAGATGTAACCAACCCGCTATTAAGGACAGCGTAGAAAGAAATAATAGAAAAAGAGCTCCAGTATAAAGATCCTCATTGGTGCGTAATCCTATTGTATACCACCACTGATAAACTCCAGAATAAGCAATATTCACTGGACCAGCAGCACCTCCTCGAGTAAAGGCTTCCACAGCGGGTTGACCAAAATGAGGATCCCAAATCGCATGAGCAATAGGTCTTACGTGTAAAGGATCCTGTATCCATGATTCAAAATTTCCTTGCCAAGCTACATGAAACAGATTTCCGGACGTCCATAGAAAGATTATTGCTAATTGCCCAAAGTGAGAAGCAAAAATGTTCTGATAAAGACGTTCTTCAGTAATATCATCATGACTTTCGAAATCATGTGCGGTAGCAATACCAAACCAAATACGACGAGTAGTGGGGTCCTGAGCTAAGCCTTGGCTAAACCTGGGAAATCTTAATTCCATAATGCCTTTCAAATCCTCCTAGCCACTATCCTACTGCAATAATTCTCGCTAAGAAGAATGCCCATGTCGTGGCAATTCCACCCAGAAGGTAATGGGTTACTCCTACAGCGCGTCCTTGTATAATGCTCAAGGCTCTAGGCTGAGTAGCAGGAGCAACTTTTAATTTGTTATGAGCCCAAACGATAGATTCAATGAGTTCTTGCCAATAACCACGGCCGCTGAATAAAAACATTAAACTGAAGGCCCAGACAAAATGAGCACCTAAGAAAAAAAGACCATATGCAGATAATGAAGAACCATAAGACTGAATGACTTGCGATGCCTGTGCCCACAAGAAATCTCGAAGCCACCCATTAATCGTAATGGAACTCTGTGCAAAGTTTCCCCCTGTAATATGAGTTACCACCCCTTGATCACTTATAGTACCCCAAACATCCGACTGCATTTTCCAACTGAAATGGAAAATGACTACCGAAATTGCATTGTACATCCAGAATAAACCTAAGAAAACATGATCCCAGGCGGATACTTGACATGTTCCCCCTCGGCCAGGCCCATCGCAAGGAAAGCGAAAACCTAGATTTGCTTTATCGGGTATCAAACGGGAACTCCGAGCAAATAAAACACCTTTCAAAAGTATTAATACAGTCACATGTATGGTAAATGCATGAATGTGATGGACTAAAAAATCTGCGGTTCCTAATGGAATAGGTAACAAAGCCACTTTGCCACCTACTGCTACTAACTCGCCGCCTCCCCACGTTAAGCTAGTACTTGTTGTTGCACCAGGAGCTGTTACGCCAGGCGCAGTAGCATGGATATTTTGTACCCATTGAGCAAAGATAGGTTGTAATTGTATGGCAGTATCCGAAAACATATCTTGTGGACGGCCTAAAGCACTCATGGTATCATTATGAATGTACAAGCCAAAACTGTGAAAACCTAGAAATATACATACCCAGTTAAGGTGGGATATGATTGCATCGCGGTGTCTAAGGACGCGATCTAATAGATCGTTGTATCGAGTAGTTGGATCATAGTCTCTTACCATAAAAATTGCTGCATGTGCAGCAGCACCGACTATTAGAAATCCGCCAATCCACATGTGGTGTGTGAACAAGGAAAGTTGTGTACCATAGTCAGTAGCTAGGTATGGATAGGGAGGCATAGAATACATATGATGAGCTACAACAATGGTTGTAGAGCCTAGCATAGCTAGGTTAAGAGATAATTGAGCATGCCATGACGTTGTTAAGATTTCATAAAGACCCTTATGGCCTTGTCCTGTAAATGGGCCCTTGTGAGCCTCCAAAATATCTTTAAGTCCATGGCCAATACCCCAATTGGTCCTATACATATGACCTGCGATTAGGAAAAGAATAGCAATAGCTAAATGATGGTGCGCAATATCGGTCAGCCAGAGACCACCGGTTACTGGATCTAGTCCTCCGCGAAAAGTCAGAAATTCTGCGTATTTGGACCAATTTAAAGTGAAAAAAGGGGTTGCTCCTTCGGCAAAACTAGGATAAAGTTGAGCCAAAAGGTCCCGATTCAAGATATAATTCATGAGGAAGTGGTATCTCTTTAGGATCCACCCCAGCGTCAAGAAATTGGTTAATTGGTAAAGATACATGAATTTGGTGCCCCGCCCAAGAAAGAGACCCAAGTCCTAATAATCCCGCTAAGTGGTGATTCAACATGGATTCTACATCTTGGAACCAGGCCAATTTGGGAGCGGCTTTGTGATAATGGAACCAACCAGCAAAAAGCATTAACGCTGCAAAAATCAATGCACCAATTGCAGTACAATAGAGTTGTAATTCACTAGTTATTCCAGATGCTCGCCAAAGCTGAAAAAAACCAGAGGTTATTTGGATTCCTCGGAAACCCCCGCCTACATCACCATTCAATATTTCTTGCCCTACTATAGGCCAAACTACCTGAGCACTGGGTCCAATGTGAGTAGGATCACTTAGCCATGCTTCATAATTGGAAAAACGGGCGCCATGAAAGTACATGCCACTCAACCAAAGAAAGATAATGGAAAGTTGCCCGAAATGAGCACTAAAGACTTTTCGAGAAATCTCCTCCAAATCACCAGTATGACTATCGAAATCGTGAGCATCAGCATGTAGGTTCCAGATCCAAGTGGTAGTATCAGGGCCCTTAGCTAGTGTTCTTGAGAAATGGCCGGGTCTGGCCCATTCCTCAAAAGATGTTTTTACAGGATCCCTATCCACAACAATTTTTACTTCTGGTTCCGGCGAACGAATAATCATTAAGTCCTCCTCTTTCCGGACAAGACATACAAAGAGACCCGCCAACTGTCTTTTTAGTGAATCTTTGAAAGATATATATTTTGAAAGATAGATTTTGAAAGATAGATTTTGAAAGATAGATATTGTGATTAGTTCTTTTCTTTACTATCTACCATCCTTCTATTTTTTTTTTAGTTATTCACTGGAGCAATTATATATTGAAGTCAATCCGAGGCAAGTGTTCGGGTCTATTATGACATAAAGATTAGGTGCCTAACGGACATTGTTTATCTTGAAAAACAAATATTTCTCGACGTAAGAAAAAAATCTTTTTTATTTTTAATTTAAGAAACTAGTGTATTTTTTTTGAGGGCATAAGCTCCTATCTATATCTACTTTCCTTGAGCATAATATAGGGTTTTTTATTTGATTCTAAATTCCAAGATAACTCATTAGAATTATTAATAAGATGGTCCTAATATATTAGCAATATTTAGATTGCCCCCTCTTTTTATTCACTTTATTACTTCTATTCTAGACCCTATCCCTATGGTTTATTCTTATGAAATATCATATAAAATAGAAGGTATAAGAAATGGATATAATGAAATTCTTGATTCGATCTTACGACCTAATTTATTTGATTAATGGATCAACAACCAAACCACCCATTTTATGAAAAAGAAGGAGCATGGTCTTATTCAAATTCAAAGCGCTTCGTAATCTTCAACCAGTTCTGTGCTTCAATATAATTTCCCGGAGTAAGCGCTATAGCTTGTTTCCAATATTCAGCAGCTTGATCAAACCAAGCTTCCGCAATTTCCGAATCACCCTGTAGAATGGCCTGTTCTCCTCGGTCGGAATAGGAAGTTCCTTCCCTTAGAACCGTACTTGAGAGTTTCCTACCTCATACGGCTCAGAAATTGCTATCTGAATTTCCCCTATCTTAACTGAATTCGATTTATCAAAAATCGATCCAATTTGTTCTTGGGTTAAGCAGAAGAAATTAATTACCTAAGTTTCAAACCCTAATTTTTATCAATAATCAGTTTGATCTTTTTTCCCACCTTCAGAAGAATGAAGCATAGATAGATATAGAGCCTTCGTTCAAATTTTCTGAGAGGTAACTATCCCGGTTTCATATATGAAATCTCTATAGAATCCTTGAAAAAGACTTTTTTCCATAAGAAAGAAAAAAGAACTTACTATCTTTGGGATCTGATACTACACCGCTGCTTAATCCCTTAGTGGATCGGCTCTATTACATAAGCGGATTCCTAAATTTTGCCCCATATCATGGGATAAGTAAGCAGTTTTTTTTAGTTGTATCGACCCAGTCGCTCACTAATTGATCTTTACGGTGCTTTCTCTATCAATTTGAGAAACTTTATCCATAGAGTAGTAGTATAGGCCATACTTTCTTCGTTTTTTGATTCTCGTGAAGTGTCCTTCCTTCCTACAGCTGATAGGGAAAAATCGTTGTTTTTACGATCCCTATGTAGAAAGCCCTTTTTTTCTAGTATTTACTAGAAAATTTGATCCTCTCTTTTTTTTTTTTCTTTCTATAGTGGAGATAGTCGCACGTAATGACAGATCACGGCCATATTATTAAAAGCTTGCGGTAAGAAGGGGTTTCGTTCTAGTGCCCGGAAATAATATTCCAAAGCCTTTGTATGCTCTCCATTGCTTGTGTGTATAAGGCCTATGTTATAGAGTATATAACTTCGATCATAGGGATCGATTTCTAGTCGCGTAGCTTCATAATAATTTTGCAAAGCTTCCGCATAATTTCCTTCGGATTGAGCCAACATCCGTTACGGTCGTTCATTCTATTCAAAAAATCTCCGTTCCAAAACCGTACATGAGGTTTTCATCTCATACGGCTCCTCCCTTCTGTACATAATAGTACTAAGCGAAATAATCTATAGAATCAAAATAGAATTAGTCCCGTCTCATTATGAACCGAAAGGGGCTGGTATTTTTCCAAGAAATCTCTAGCCAACCTTCCCACAAGAGGTTTTTCTTAACACCAATGAATTCTATTAATGCTAGAGGAAAACGATAGCTCCAATAATTTCTTTGTTCTCAACGCCTCCTATTTAGAGGAATTAGCTACTTCAACGATCTTTGATGGTTATAGGGGTATCCAAAGTACAAACCTGATGGTTGTTTGTTATCCCAACCATTCTTCCCAGCCCTGATACCGATCAGGAAAGGGGTAATTTCTAACAAAGTTTTTCTCTTGTTGATTCCTATTTCTAGGTGTAGTGCTTTTCTCCCCTATGCTGCCTACGGATACTAATAGAGTAGGATTGGCCTGTAATCCATACCATACCATATCCTGTAGGTGTAACCTTTCGCTCAATACTCAAATCTACAATTGAAGTATCTGAAGCCGCATCAATCGAGGATACACGACGGAAGGAATTGTTAGTTCGCCTCACCTTCCCGAAGCGTGGGTTTGTTTGCTTTACAAATTTGGTTCTCTCTATGCCAACCCCCCTCTCTTTTTCGTAAGACTGAGGTATAGGTAGGGCTAAAAAAAAGCAAAAAAAAGAGTCAAATCGCACCATCTCTATAATAAGTAAATGCCTTTTTTTCTCCTGAGGTTGTCGGAATTATTCGCAATAAAATATTGGCTACAATTGAGGAGGTCTTATCAATGAAATTTCCATTTCCACGGGATCTAGGCATAATTCCCAACCCATTCTATATAGAATTGTTTTCATTCCTTCACAAAATAACATAAAAACAAACACATTCGATTCTTATAATTATAAATAGATTGATCCATATGCTCTACTCTAAATCCATATGCTTTAAATGGATAAGAGAGATATGGATTTTCCGCTCAGCTCAAATTGTATCCTTTTCCTTCTGCTTGGACACGAAGAGATATGAAATATTTGACTAAGACTGGATTTCATTCCACTTTCCTATTTCTGAACAACAACTTATGTTATCAACTATTTCGTGTTTTCAAAGTTATTAATTGTCTCATACCCTATTTTTGATTTCGATAGTATGGTGTAGCGTATCTTATGCAAACGGAATTCTAAGGTTTCTTTATTTTATTATGCAATAAGAAGAATTCTTCCATTTTCTTTTTCTTTAGTTGCGGGAAAACCCAAATTAAAACTTTTATTTTATAGCGAGCGCAATTTCTAGTAAAAAATCCTGTATCCTTCCACTTAGATCAAAAGGAATTTTTCCAATAGAACTATGGAACCCCCGAGTGGTTGCGGTTGTACCTGTACTGCAGGAATAAGAAAACTCGCTATTCACTCAGTTTATTTTCCATAATAAGTTATGTAGGAGAGATGGCCGAGCGGTTCAAGGCGTAGCATTGGAACTGCTATGTAGACTTTTGTTTACCGAGGGTTCGAATCCCTCTCTTTCCGTTTTTCTTAATTCATCAACGTTAAGGATCACAATGTATCAAATCAAATAACAATTTTTTCCAGCAATAATATAATATCTTATATTATCTTATTTTGATTTAATAGAAATTAGAAATTCTCTATAGCAAATTACTGTGGTATGTAAAATACACATAGAGGAAAAAAGAAAAAAGGATCCTAATCCTAGGGTTAATCAATTTTAGCTAGTTGATGGGAAAATACAAATTAATGGTAATGGTCTTAGGGCGATTTAGTTCGGGGAAAGGGGAAGGGGAAGAAAATTCTATGAACCTTTCCTTTTTTCGTTAAGTTCAAGTCTGACGAGAGTAATATTCTACAACTAACAACTCATTTATTTTGAGACCGACCCACTTCCTATCTAGGATTTTATTTACTAGTCCTTTATATTCCAACGTGTCAATCGCCAAATGCTTTGGCAATTTCCCCGGGTCCGATGAAGCAATATAATTTTGAACCAGACCTTTTGATCTTTGGTTATCTTTCGTAGTAATAATATCTCGGGGTTTGCAACGAAAACTTGGTATATTGACTATACGACCATTAACTAAAATATGTCTATGGTTGACTAATTGGCGGGCCCCAGGAATGGTTGAAGCCATACCCAATCGAAAAAGGATATTATCCAAACGCATTTCAAGTAATTGTAGTAAAACCTGGCCTGTTGACCTTTTTGCTTTTCCAGCGATATGTACATATCTAAGTAATTGTCGTTCTGTCAGACCATAATGAAAACGCAATTTCTGTTTTTCTTGAAGACGAATACGATATTGCTCCTTTTTCCCAGAATTGAATTTTTTTTTAAGATTACTTCCGGATTTAGGTGTTTTTCTAGTGAGTCCTGGTAAAGCTCCCAGACGGCGTATTTTTTTTAAACGAGGTCCTCGATAACGGGACATGAAGACTCCTTTTTTTATTTTATTGAAATTTCATTTTACACAATTAATTTCATTGTATTTACATTACAGAATACATCGAAATTAAAACTGAATTAAACTACAGGATAAACAGAGTAAAATCAACTAAAGTACCCCAAAAAATGGAATTTCATCAAAATCTTTTTTTTTTGTATATATATTATTTATTTTATTGTTTTGTATCTAGCAAAATTGTAAGGTAAAAAACATAAAAGATCCTGGATTCTCCATTTAATTCGGAAAAAAAGAGATTCTTGTTCGTAGAACATCGATAGAGAAAAAAAAGCCGACTATCGGATTTGAACCGATGACCCTCGCATTACAAATGCGATGCTCTAACCTCTGAGCTAAGTGGGCTTACATAACGGAAATAGTGTAACAAATAGAAATAGGTATAGTATAGGAAATCCGTAAAATCTCAGATATTAGTTATTAATCTTAGCTATTAACTAGTTCTAAATTTGAAGTTATACTTATAAAAATAAAAAAATACTAAAACTTCTTAAAGATAAAGTTAGCTTGATATGCTTAACTATAGGATATTAAAAAATAAAATTATAGAATTTATTGGTATTTTCATTCGATCATTATAGACTTTATTATTTGTTAATAATTTGAGGATTAATATTTCACTAAGGGGAACATAGAGTCAGAGTAAATAAAATTGCTAATTCTGATTAGAAAAAAAGAATAAATATCAAGCGTTATAGTATAATTTTGAATACTATAAAAAAGTAAGACGGGAGGTGGGGGAGATAAAAACTTTTGGATATATTGATTCGGATTGAATTGCAAATACATCAAGGATAGAATCAATTCAATTCTGAATTGCAATAAGCAAGCGAGGTCTCTCAAATAGAGTCGAACTGAACTGCTAGACTACGTTGAGTGATGAACTCAATGATTCAAAAAAAAAACTAAGAGATGGATGAAATTACACAAGGAATCCTGGTCTCAAAGAAGAGGGAAATGGGGATATGGCGAAATCGGTAGACGCTACGGACTTGATTGTATTGAGCCTTGGTATGGAAACCTGCTAAGTGGTAACTTCCAAATTCAGAGAAACCCTGGAATTAAAAAAGGGCAATCCTGAGCCAAATCCGTGTTTTGAGAAAACAAGGGGTTCTCGAACTAGAATACAAAGGAAAAGGATAGGTGCAGAGACTCAATGGAAGCTGTTCTAACGAATCGAGTTAATTACGTTGTGTTGTTAGTGGAATTCCTTCTAGTTCTAAATTAGAGAAAGAGGGGTTTTATACCTTATACATTTAATAAACACGTATAGATACTGACATAGCAAACGATTAATCACAGAACTCATATTATATTCTAATTATAATATAGGTTCTTTATCTTTTTTAAAAATGAAATTAGAAATGATAATGATTATGAAATAAAAAACTCATATCATAATTTTTTTTTTTCATTATTGTGAATCCACTCCAATCGAATATTGAATAATCAAATTCTTCAATTAAAATTCAAAGTTTTCGAGATCTTTAAAAAAGTGGATTAATCGGACGAGGACAAAGAGAGAGTCCCATTCTACATGTCAATACTGACAACAATGAAATTTCTAGTAAAAGGAAAATCCGTCGACTTTATAAGTTGTGAGGGTTCAAGTCCCTCTATCCCCAAATCCTCTTTTATTCCCTAACTATACTATATTATTATTATTTATCCTCTTTTTTTTTTTCTTTTTATCAATGCACTTTTTTTTCTTTTTATCAATGCAATGGGTTTAAGATTCATTAGCTTTCTCATTCTACTCTTTCACAAAGGAATGCGAAGAGAACTCAATGGATCTTATCCTATTCATTGAATAGATTTCTTTTTTATTAGAGTATCGGCAAGAAATCTTGGTTATTCACTCTATTTTTAAGTTTTATTTAAGTAAACCATGCACAATGCATAGGACTACCCCCCCCATTTTCAAATTTAAAATTTGAAATACTTTAATTAATTTTTAGTCCTTTTAATTGACATAGATACAAATACTCTACTAGGATGATGCACAAGAAAAGGTCAGGATAGCTCAGTTGGTAGAGCAGAGGACTGAAAATCCTCGTGTCACCAGTTCAAATCTGGTTCCTGGCAGAGAAAAAAAAAAAAAAGATCCACCGAATAGGTATTGATCCAAATACCTCGAGATGGATTGTGATACATATTCATTAATAATATTTATTCATCTAAGTGGATAAATCTATAATATAAATATAGAGGCACTTCTTTTTCTTTTTAAAGAAGTTTTAAAATATATCTTTTCTTTATGATAAAGAAGGGGGTGAGATTCCCCTTTATTTTTTTGCGTTTCTTAATTTTGTATTCCGCTATTCCGACGAATATTTTTTTAGTCTTGCTTATCTTTATCTTATCTTATTTTCCTAGTTGTGCTAAGTAATGTGCGCGGTACAAAGTTCCTGGTAGAGAACTTCTTTGAGTCATCCTATTTTTCTGTTCATATGAAGGAAATTAATATGCGATTTTCAAAATAGGGGAATCCAAATGAAACCCTTTTTTTGCTCAGTCTATCTGGAATGCTTTTGTATAATTAGGAATTAATTATAAATAGGTATTCCGTTTCATCTAGGAAAAGAACCTAAAAATATTCCTTGACTTGAATAAAATCTGGAGTTGTGTTGTATAAGTGAGCATGAATTTCTTATCATTCAATGAGCATCTTGTATTTCATAAAAATTGGGGGTTATATAATCCTTACGTAAGGGCCAGCCTATCCAACTTTCAGGCATTAGGATACGTTTAAGGCGCGGATGATTATCATAAGAGATTCCCACCATATCATAAGATTCGCGTTCTTGAAAATCGGCACTTCTCCAAATCCAGAAGACAGACGGAATTCTAGGATTATCCTTTTGGGCAAAGACTTTTATGCAGACTTCTTCTGGATTATCTATACCATATTGTATTCTCGTAAGATGATACACGCTAGCTAAAGATCCACCGGGTGCTACATCATAAGCACATTGGGAGCGTAAATAATTGTAACCATATACATATAAAATGACAGCAATGGAATCCCAATCCCCTGCTTTTATTTGTAAAGTCTCTATTCCTCGGTGATCAAAGCCCAAAGATCTATGAACCACCTCATGTTTGACTAGCCAATTAGATAACCAACCCTGCTGCATTGTCTTCATCTCTCCCTCTTTGTATAAATATTTCACATTTCGGATGCAAGTTTGAAAGATTGCCCTGCTTTTTATTTTTCTACACAAAAGAGCCCCTCTCCTAATTCACTAATTTGTAGGAAGGTACTGAACTTTTGGATTTGAAAAAAGTTTCAGAAGATATATCTAATGTAGATGGTGATTGATAGAGCAATTCTTGCTCATAAGTTCCTGTATGAGTACTGCGCCTAACATAAAGCTTGTGACTGGTAGTAAAACATCTATTTTTATTTTGAGATAGAGTTTGATCCTCAACTATTTCTCGCGATATCTTCTTACGAAGTTTTGTTAGGGCATCTATAACTGCCTCCGGTTTAGGTGGGCAGCCCGGCAAGTAGACATCCACAGGAATTAACTTATCAACTCCCCGAACAGTACTATAGGAATCCGTACTGAACATTCCCCCTGTAATAGTACAGGCTCCCATAGCAATGACGTATTTTGGTTCAGGCATTTGCTCGTATAATCTCACTAAAGAGGGAGCCATTTTCATTGTTACCGTACCGGCTGTTAAAATTAGGTCTGCTTGCCTAGGACTTGATCTTGGTACCAATCCATAACGATCAAAGTCGAATCGTGAGCCTATTAATGAAGCAAATTCAATGAAACAACAACTGGTACCGTATAGAAGGGGCCATAAACTGGAGAGTCTTGACCAATTCGAAAGATCATTTGGTGTAGTTGAAATAACAGAATTGGAACTTGTTTGGTCAAGTAAGGGAAACTCAATCAAATTCATAACTGTCTCAATAGAATCTTTTCCTTCTTTTTTTTTGTCTAAATATTCAGTTAAGACCATTCCAAGGCTCCTTTTCGCCATGCATAAACTAAACCAACAACTAAGATAAGCACGAAAATCAAAGCTTCGATAAAAACGGATACACCCAATACGTCGAAACTCATTGCCCAAGGGTATAGAAAGACGGTTTCCACATCAAAAACAACAAAAACGAGCGCAAACATATAATAGCGTATTCGGAATTGTACCCAAGCCCCTCCCATGGGTTCTATACCCGATTCATAACTAGAAAGCTTCTCTGGTCCTTCACTAACCGGGGCTAAAAGTCCTGAAATCGAAAATGCCAAAATAGGAATAAGGCTTGCTATTATTAGAAATGTCCAAAAAATATCATATTCGTGAAGCAGAAACATAATGTACTCCCATTAATGTGGAATAGGCGGAACTTAAATTAGTCAATTCAATTCAGCATTGTCAATTTATCCAGAACTTCTCTCTTTTCCTCGGTGAAACAAGAATCTTTTTTGTTCAAACAAAAGCGCTTAGTTTAAGTTTAGCCTTTGTTTCCTCTGTGCTGCATCTTCTTTAAAGATTCATCCAATGGAATCCCAACTCCCTTTCTTTTGGATTTCCATTCTATTTAGATATGGTGTATGTAGATCTAATTCTTATATAAAGAAAACTTTCTCGTTTCACTTTGTCTCGCTTTCTCTAGAATCTCTAGAAAAAAGAATAGCTCTATCCTTTATTTAATATTTAATAATAAAATAATAAGAGACTATTAAATAAAAATGAGAATACTACTAAATTAGAACCTAATTAAGATAGTAGGACTAATCTATGCAGTATAATTAATGAGAAGTAATACTATAAAATAAAAATAAAGAACTCTATTTCAGAACTATGAGACAGAATATTCTGTTTTCTTATTTACTCTTTACTTTATTTTTTCTATTTAAAGTTGATCAATTTACATAATGTATCTATAAACAAAGTAATAAATATACTTAAAACAAAGTAGGAATTCGCAAAATGGATAAAATCATTGCAGTTATTATAGGGAAGTCTAGAGATATCCTATTTGAAGGAGGACGGGATTCAAATCAGGGAAAGGATCCTTTCTTCTATTGATTTGATAGAAATTCGTTTTTCTTTTCCTGTCTGTATGATTTTGATTTTCGATGAATGAGCCTTTGGTAATGCTTTTATCTCTATTCTATGTCGCAGGCGCCTATCCAGTCTATAAACAAATACTAATGAGAAAATGAAAACTATACTAAACTAAAGAAAACATAGGATAGAGATCCTAAAATCTAAAAAAGGGCATATTAGGGCTATACGGATTCGAACCGTAGACCTTCTCGGTAAAACAGATCAAACGGATTATTATCGAAATGATTTGAACTGTT
Source organism: Triticum urartu (assembly GCF_056163025.1). Taxonomy (NCBI): domain Eukaryota; kingdom Viridiplantae; phylum Streptophyta; class Magnoliopsida; order Poales; family Poaceae; genus Triticum; species Triticum urartu. The sequence goes on along the minus strand of NW_028260140.1, from coordinate 4,468 downwards.
TCAAAGACCCAACATGCATTTTTTTGCATTGGGCTCTTTCATAAACTGATTTAAAGATCAGTTAGTCCACCATAGTTTTTCTTTACGGAAAGATAATGAGATGGCTCCCTGTGCTCTGATTGATTTTTTGTATTATGATCTATCTAGGAGCAATACCAAAGTGTTTCAAAGGAGGATTACCTTGACTTAGGTCTGCCTCCGGTCTAAATTAAATCAACCTAAGTGAAATGGAGTCTCTATCGTTCCACTGCAAGAGTTAACTATGAGACTTCATACACCTTAAAGTTCATAGAACGAAAAGAAGTTTTTTGGAGGCCCTTATCCTCATTACGCCTAGCATTTAGTGGGCTGGATATTTACCTTATCAACTAGCAAATCCATAAGGGTTCTATTTGATTAGGCACCTGAATTGGCACCTGAATCGGACTGAACCGACTGTTTGTCAGGCTACTGTTCTCCTATTCTCTCGAATCTATGAAGTAAGACATTGATTTTGCAATAAGATCGATTATGTTCATTGCATAATAAGCTCCTTTGAAAAGCATTGGCGCACGTGTAAACGAGTTGCTCTACCGAACTGAGCTATAGCCCTTATCAGAGATATCTTAACATATAGATAATTTCTTGTCAAGATGAATATTTTCTAATGCCAGAGGATACCCCTTTGATCTGTATCTGTTTAGTATTTAGTTTAGTATTTAGTATATAACAGACCAATAACAGAGCGGTATTGCTTAGAAAAGGGATTCAATATATAATCGATCGAAGTAATGGGTCTTCCTTTGTGGTGATAAATTGCCTACTTAACTCAGTGGTTAGAGTATTGCTTTCATACGGCGGGAGTCATTGGTTCAAATCCAATAGTAGGTAAGTAGGTAGAAAAATTACTAGATAGCATTGGACTTACTTCGCTTCGCTATCTAATAACTTTTTCTACCCCTCTTCCCTTTTTCTTTGTATCAACTATAAACCACTGGATTGTCTTCAATTGGATGGGGGAATCCAATTGACAGCCTCGATTCGTATCCTAGCTCGTCTGAGAGCGAGCTTCGCTTCAACCAAATCTTTCGTACCCTCAGCTTTACTCAAGTTAGCTTCGGCTATTTCAAGTGCCTTTTGAGCTTCTTCCGGATCAATATCACTACCCAGTTCCGCATCATTTCCTAAAATGATGATCTCATTATTAACTATTCTCGCAAAACCGCTCCACAGAATCGCTGTTAACCATTGGTCGTTGAGGAGGCGTATTCTCAAAGGACCCATATCTACTGCTGTGTTAATGGGGGCGTGGTTTGGTAATACGCCAATTTGGCCACTATTAGTGGATAAAATGATTTCTTTCACTTCACAATCCCAAATAATTCGCTTAGGAGTCAGTACATAAAGATTTAATTTCATTTCTTCGATTTGTTCTCCTCTTCTAAGGTTATAGCTTTCGTGCTAGCTTCATCGATGTTACCCACCAAATAAAAAGCCTGTTCAGGTAGGCCGTCTAATTCTCCGGAAAGGATTAGTTGAAATCCCCTAATAGTTTCCGCAAGAGCAACATACTTTCCTGGAGAACCAGTAAAAACTTCTGCCACAAAGAACGGTTGTGATAAGAAACGCTCAATTTTTCTTGCTCTTGCTACAGTTAAACGATCCTCTTCCGATAATTCATCCAAGCCAAGAATTGCGATAATGTCCTGAAGTTCTTTGTAACGTTGTAAAGTTTCCTTAACTCTTTGCGCAGTTTCATAATGTTCGTTGCCAACGATCCGAGGCTGTAACATAGTCGAGGTTGAATCTAAAGGATCTACTGCTGGATAAATACCCTTGGAAGCTAATCCTCTGGAAAGTACGGTAGTAGCATCCAAATGTGCAAATGTTGTGGCAGGGGCAGGGTCGGTCAAATCGTCTGCAGGTACATAAACTGCTTGAATCGAAGTTATAGATCCCTTTTTAGTAGAAGCAATTCTTTCTTGCAAAGAACCCATTTCTGTACTAAGAGTAGGTTGATAACCCACTGCGGAGGGCATTCTCCCTAATAAAGCGGATACCTCTGATCCTGCTTGAACAAAACGAAAGATATTATCGATAAATAAAAGCACGTCTTGCTTATTAACATCTCGGAAATATTCCGCCATAGTTAGGGCAGTTAAACCAACTCTCATACGAGCTCCCGGTGGTTCATTCATTTGGCCATAGACTAGAGCTACCTTTGATTCCTCAATATTTTTTTCATTAATTACTCCGGATTCCTTCATTTCCATATAAAGATCATTTCCTTCACGAGTCCGTTCCCCTACTCCACCGAATACGGATACGCCCCCATGAGCTTTAGCAATGTTATTGATTAATTCCATGATCAGTACTGTTTTACCTACTCCAGCCCCCCCAAATAGTCCTATTTTTCCTCCACGTCGATAAGGAGCTAAAAGATCGACGACCTTAATACCTGTTTCAAAGATGGATAATTTCGTATCTAACTCGATAAAGGCAGGCGCAGATCTATGAATAGGGAACGTTGCACTACTATCTACAGGACCCAAATTGTCAACAGGCTCCCCAAGAACGTTGAAAATTCGTCCGAGAGTAGCTCCACCGACCGGAACACTGAGAGGAGCTCCCGTGTCAATCACTTCCATTCCTCTCATCAACCCGTCCGTAGCACTCATAGCTACAGCTCTAACTCGATTATTTCCTAATAATTGTTGTACCTCACAAGTCACATTAATTTGCTTATCGGCAGTGTCTCTACTCTGGACTACCAAAGCGTTATAAATATAAGGTAACTTGCCTGGGGGAAAAGTGACATCCAGCACGGGTCCAATAATTTGATCGATACGACCTGTACTTTTTTCTTCAATTGTGGAAACCCCGGGAGGAGAAGTAGTAGGATTGGTTCTCATAATTATCACATAATTAAAAAAAAGGAATTTGTCGAAATTTTTCTTTTTTTATTGTTGAATAATGCCAAATCAAATCAAAAAAAATCCAAAAGTAAAAAGGAAATGAATTAGTTAATTCAATAAGAGAGAAAAGGGGACCAGGACTTGATTTCGTTGCCCAAGCGAATCCCATTCAATCGTTTACTCATGGAATGAGTCCATTGGAAAGTTCAATCAATCTTTTTTTTCATATACATTTTGCCTTTTGTGGAGGATCTGTGCCTACTCTACTTTCCTATCTAGGACTTCGATATACAAAATATATACTACTGTGAAGCATAGATTGCTGTCAACAAAGAATTTTATTAGTATTTAGTTAGGTATTTGCATTCAAAATAAGAAAAGAGAACTATTAAGAACTTGTAAAATAAGGATTAGGAATTAATTTGGGTTGCGCTATATCTATCAAAGAGTATACAATAATTATGGATTTGGTAAATCAAATCCATGGTTTAATAACGAACCGTGTTAACTTACCATAACAACAACTCAATTCCTATCGAATTCCTATATTGGAATTCCTATAGGATAGAACATACACAGGGTGTACGCATTATATATGAATGAAACATATTCATTAACCTAAGCATGCCCTCAATTTTCTTTAATGAGTTGATATTATATTAATTGAATATCCTTTTTGTTTTACGAGATTTTTGCTAAAGTTTCATTTACGCCTAATTAACATCGAGTAGACCCTGTTATTGTGAGAATTCTTAATTCAAGAGTTATAGGGAGGGACTTATGTCACCACAAACAGAAACTAAAGCAGGTGTTGGATTTCAAGCTGGTGTTAAAGATTATAAATTGACTTACTACACCCCAGAGTATGAAACTAAGGATACTGATATCTTGGCAGCATTCCGAGTAAGTCCTCAGCCTGGGGTTCCGCCCGAAGAAGCAGGGGCTGCAGTAGCTGCCGAATCTTCTACTGGTACATGGACAACTGTTTGGACTGATGGACTTACCAGTCTTGATCGTTACAAAGGACGATGCTATCACATCGAGCCTGTTGCTGGGGAAGACAACCAATGGATCTGTTATGTAGCTTATCCATTAGACCTATTTGAAGAGGGTTCCGTTACTAACATGTTTACTTCCATTGTAGGTAACGTATTTGGTTTCAAAGCCCTACGTGCTCTACGTTTGGAGGATCTACGAATTCCCCCTACTTATTCAAAAACTTTCCAAGGCCCGCCTCATGGTATCCAAGTTGAAAGAGATAAGTTGAACAAGTACGGTCGTCCTTTATTGGGATGTACTATTAAACCAAAATTGGGATTATCCGCAAAAAATTATGGTAGAGCGTGTTATGAGTGTCTACGTGGTGGACTTGATTTTACCAAAGATGATGAAAACGTAAACTCACAACCATTTATGCGCTGGAGAGACCGTTTTGTCTTTTGTGCCGAAGCTATTTATAAATCACAGGCCGAAACCGGTGAAATCAAGGGGCATTACTTGAATGCGACTGCGGGTACATGTGAAGAAATGATTAAGAGAGCTGTATTTGCAAGAGAATTAGGGGTTCCTATTGT
>NW_028260139.1:0-27474 GCF_056163025.1 Triticum urartu | reverse complement strand
TAATGAATAAAAAAGGGTTGGATACGCCCCTCTACCATACATATCTAGAGAAATAGAATAGTCCTTTTATACAGACTGCTAAGTGCGGAGACGGGAATCGAACCCGTGACCTCAAGGTTATGAGCCTCGTGAGCTACCAAACTGCTCTACTCCGCTCTGGAGTACCAGAAACTGGTGGACAAAAAAGGCTTGAATACAAGCCTCTAACATGTCTAGACAAATAGAATACTCCTTTTATACAGAATGGAGCGGGTAGCGGGAATCGAACCCGCATCGTTAGCTTGGAAGGCTAGGGGTTATAGTCGACGTTGGTTGATTATTTTTAACGTCTCTAATTCAAAACCGAACATGAAATTTTGATTTCATTCGGCTCCTTTATGGATATTCTCACCACTTAACATCTATGTCAGCTTTTCTATTTGAATGGAACCAAAGCTCTCCGCTTTCTAGATGATCCTTATAGAGTAGGAGATAGAAATTCTATCTAAATTCATCTAATCTACTTACTTCGTTCCCTAATTTCATTCAAGAGATCCTGAGGAAAAGAATTGGGTTTCCACCGAGCTGAAACAATATGCGGATGGTTCTAGTAAACCAAAACTATCGTTTTTTAGCTATTTGGCTTCCTTATTCCTTATTTTAAGAAGATTTAGTTACGATTGGAAATCAACTTTTTTGTATCTTCATCCATAGATCCTTTACTCATATTTTCAAAATTGGAATACTTAATCCAATGCAAAATTATGCTTCGCGACTCTGTACTCATAATCCTATTTTTATTTTGGATGCAATTTAAATTAGTCTTTGGATACAAATCGCCAGAATGTATATTCTTCCTCAATATGCTATTGAGAGGAAAAGGATTTAATCCTTTATAAGAACTAAAGTTTTCATCGGAATATAAAAATAAAAAACTTAAGGATGCCTTAAGTATATCATTTCAAATTCAGTTATTAATAGAACGAATCACACTTTTACCACTAAACTATACCCGCTACATTGTAGATTATGGTATAAATGGTACCCTTTGTCAAGGATAGCCATTTGACAAGAAGGCTAATTCCCCCTTATTGAATCAGATGGAGAAGGTTCATGACACTGAGCCGTTGGTACTTCTACTTCGATCGCTCGCCTTTACTTTAGGATTTAGATAGCCCCTCTGGTCTGTAAAAAAAATCTTTTCTTACCATGCTAATAGCGCCTGAACCAAATGTATTTATTTTGATTAGGATCCTATTCTACGGTTACGACTACAATAATAATTATTTACTTTGCAAGGACGTAAGTGTGTCAGACTGCTAAATTGTTTTATTATTCCTACAATATAAACTAGGGGATATAGGGGGTAACACTGTCCCTATAAATTCCTTTTTTCCTTTTCTTTTTTGTCCAGAATTGAACAAAAAAGAAATTATGGAAGATGTTTTCTTCCCCCATTAAGTCCGAGCCATAGAGTAAGAGTGAGATGAGTTTTCCAAATTCATCATAGACTTTCCCTATGGCTTGATAGAAGTAAGCAGCAAAGAGTCGTAACTTAAAGAAAAAAACGGACAGGGCCGACAGATTTACCTGATGTAAAGAAGATCCTAAAAGTCTCTGATTAGTCGACTCTCTCCATTTAACACTTTCCTCTCTCTCCTTTTTTCCACTGACTCAATTCTAGTTTATTAGATTCTTGTTTAAAAGAATGCAAAAAGTTCAATAGAACTAAGAACACATAAAAAATAGCATAGAGGATCAAGGCCATTACCAAAAGTTCCTCCCAAGGATCCTATATCCTATTGGGTATCTGTTCCCCGCCTTTTCCCGCTAGGATCGGAAATCTTATATTTTCCATATCCATATACCGTTGAATCCTTGGGGTTCCAGAATCCGCCTATTTTACTAGTCTTCGGAAACGGAAAACCCTGAACCAAGAAGAGTTGGATATGTTATGTAGGGTATGTTTTTTTTTATTAATTTTATTTTGAGCTCTCAAGATATCGATATATACATATACAATCTCTACATAATGTCTCTCTCTCTATCTCTATATATTATATATATAATATGTACATTATGCAGTAGACCCATAATGGGAAATCCAAGTGGCTAATTTTTGAATTAAATAAAAAGCCCTTTTAACTCAGTGGTAGAGTAATGCCATGGTAAGGCATAAGTCATCGGTTCAAATCCGATAAAGGGCTTTTTAAATTAGTGGTAGAGTAATCTCGTGCTAAGACGTAAGTCGTTGGTTCGAATCTGATAGAGTACTTTTCTACTAAATTGATTCACTTTTTTTCTTTGTTTTTGAAACTTTCTCTATATTTTTAGAGAATTTTATGACTTAGTGCGGGATGGATGCATTTTTGGTATGAACACTAAATGAAGCACGGAGAATTAATCTATAACGATCAACTAAAAAAAATCCTAGATGAAAACATAACAGAAAAGTTGGAAAAACTCTTTGCTTTGGATCTATTTATACTTTTCGAGTATATTGACAATTCCAAAAAACTGCTCATACTATGATTATAGTATAATCACGAGCGGTTGTATATGGCCCTATCGTCTAGTGATGCCCCTATCGTCTAGTGGTTCAGGACATCTCTCTTTCAAGGAGGCAGCGGGGATTCGACTTCCCCTGGGGTAGGGAGTATTATGAAAGGAGGTTAATCATAGATTAGCAAAAACCCTAGAATAAATTCTTCCTGGGTCGATGCCCGAGTGGTTAATGGGGACGGACTGTAAATTCGTTGACAATGTCTACGCTGGTTCAAATCCAGCTCGGCCCAAACCAAAAATCTAGGGCTTCGTGAGTATGAACTAAATCCTTTTGTTTTTCTTCCATAAAATAAAATGTCTGATCTATAGAAATAAAAGATAAAGAAAAAAGGGAAATTTTTTTTTCTAATCCATATCTCTCTCATTCCTTTCTTACAAACAAAAGAGTTTTTCTTATTGAAGGCTGGATTATTATCCATTTTTAGTGATAAAAAATCACGACATACTAGTTATGTCACTCTCACTATACCCACGTATAATATAATATGTGGGTATGTAGTATATGATTCGTCTATTTCTTAGAGTACGAAAGACGAATCGAATCTTCTTATGGTTCTATTTAAGAATGGGTATGCCATACACCCCGCGGGGATTGTAGTTCAATTGGTCAGAGCACCGCCCTGTCAAGGCGGAAGCTGCGGGTTCGAGCCCCGTCAGTCCCGAACTAGGGTTCAATGAATGGAGAAATTGATATTTCCTTTTTCCATGAAAAAAAGGGGCAGGGAGCAAGATCAAATACCCACAGGGCACCCTTACTTCACTTTTTTATTTTGCATCTCTCATTAAAGAGGGAGGGAGGGCATATAGGAATTTTTTTTTCACTACTCCCAATCGATAAAGAAAGACACACATACGATATGTGGATTAGTAGAATTTAGGATATTATATTACTCTATCTTTCTTTATGATGATACCATCCTCATCTTAATTTCCTATTCCACTCTTATGGAATAGAGTACCGGTATTTTACCGGAATCCATACATAAATCGTATTCCCTTTTTATTTCAGACCTCTTTTCCCATCTCACTTCTACTGCTTATTTGGATGTCTATGTGACCCATAGAAAGTGAAAGTTGGTCATATAATACATACATAATTGTATGTATAACTATAAGAAAAAGGAAGGGAAATTGTATAAGATTAAGAAAGTATAAGATTAAGAAAGCTCGTGGGTTAGAGATATAGAAAAGAAAAAGTAGAAAAGGATTAAAAAAGAGGGAATTCCTAATCCAATCAAAAACCCATTTTGGTCTTAGTGTGGATAGAGGATCTTCCTATGTTATACTATATAACTCTCATCCGTGAAATATAACTCTCATCCATGAATTGATTTGATAGATCCGATATTCATAATATTGAATTGATTCAGTATTATCAGAATGCAAGCCCTACCCTTGAATTTACAAGATACCCCTTTTTCCTCTCCATGGGATTACATCCCGAGTTATTGTGAAAATAAAAAATAAAGAGGTTATGGAAGTCAATATTCTCGCATTTATTGCTACTGCACTGTTCATTCTAGTTCCTACTTCTTTTTTACTTATTATTTATGTAAAAACAGTCAGCCAAAATAATTAATTGGAATTCCAATTAATCATTGAAGAAATTAAAAAGGGATTAAATAAAAAAAATCCAAGTCTTAAATGAAAGGATCTGGTTGGAATCTTAAAGTGTGGTAGAAAGAACTACATATAGTTTTTTCTACGACACTTTAGATTCTTTCTATTATATTATCTTTGAATCTACATAGAATAGATTAGTAGATTGAAATAGTTAAGTAGTCTAATTCAATTTCTTTTTTCATTGCATCCACTTAATTTCAATCAGGTCAAAATAAAAAAATCTAAGACAATTCTTGACCAAAGAATCCATGGAAGGAAAGAAAAATAATATGAAGAATAGACTATAGTAAAAAGTAAAAGGAAATGGAAAATGTGTGATATGCCGTGAATAGTTCCGTGGAAGAAAGTCTAATTTTCTTATGTATAGAACTTTTTTTAACCATTCGTCATTTCTAGTAGAAATTCTGAATTGGTATAATGGCTCTTTCTTACATTACAACTTACAATACAAGAGTTTCTTACAGGAGTGAAACAAAACTAAAGAAAAAGATTAAAGAATAACGTTTGACAAAATGATTAATGCAAAATGATCCATTAAAGAAAAGAATTGATACAACAATTTGATTACTTAATCAATTAGTAGTATCCCTAGAGTCCACTCCTTCCCCATACTACTAGTGAAAGAGAAAATGTAAAGACTACCATTAAAGCAGCCCAAGCGAGACTTACTATATCCATCTAAATTATGTCTCCTATTTCTATGAAGGGATTATTCTACTATTGATCAATAATCATAGTGGAATCAAGGGTACAGAGTCAAAAAGGGATTCCGCCCTAAGGCCATGGATCAATCAGTTCAAGGAATTTACTCCTAACAAATTCTTATAGGAATTCTGGTAGAATTAGAGAGCATTAAAAATACGAGATACTATAGCCCTTTTTTTCCTTAAAAAAGAAAGAGTACGGGAATGATGTCCTGAATAGAAGAAGCGGGAATAGGAAGATTTTTTATTCCTTTTGTTACTCTTTTTTTTTTTTTTAAGCAAAGGACGCCCGAATATACCATAAAATTATCGATAGATAAATATTTATTGGATACCTACCTTACCTAATGTTTATTTTTGACCTAAACCCTGCAGCCTTGCTTTGTATCATTCTATGAAAGAATGAAGAGATTTTATCCATAATACAACTCCTAAATTGATTTTTGATCGACCTATTTAATCTGATTCTCGTTAGAATTAAGTAGTCCTTACTTTAGTGTATGTAGGTAACATAAGATGTACGATAAAAAAATGTATAATAATTAGTAAGTCTTGATATTCTTTCGTGGAGTCCCTTCTTGAATCTTAGATTGAAAAAAAAAAAGAATGCCCCTTAGGGACCTTTCTTTGGATACCAAGATTTCTGACATCTTATCCTCGTATTTTAAAATTATCAAATCGAATCTCAATTAAGAACCATTCAAATTCATATAATAAAAGAATAAGGAAACACTACCTCACCCCTATTGATAACCATTTTGGCCACTACCGTCAAAACAAACCCTAACCCTAGTTTGAGGATAGAACTATGGTATGGTTTCTCTAAACCCAGTATCGGCAGGCCCAGTTACTCTCTTGCCCGAACTTATGCGAAGTAAAAATTTATCGAATTCGATCAGCACTATAAAAAAAACCTAAGTATTTTATTGATCAGGCGGCACCCAGATTTGAACTGGGGATAAAGGATTTGCAGTCCCCTGCCTTACCGCTTGGCCATGCCGCCAAAAAAATCCGATCAAAAATCTAGAAAACAGCAAGTATTCATCCACGTTTTCTTACGAAAAGCCCCTTTTATTTTGAATATAATTCTACTTACTTTTTTTCCAATCTTTTTCAAAAAATCTATTCCTGCTTTTTTTGATCCAGTTTCTATTATTCTCCTCGATAGATTCTATCTTAAAACATACATTGTTAACACAATAAAACTTCCCATTTCTTTCTATTGAGATGAAAAAGAAGAAAAAGTGGATTTCTATTCACAGGCTGCAAAATTCAGAATAAATTGGAACCGTTAACTAGAATTCTCTTTTTTTTATTGCAGTAGTGAACTACTCTTAAATCGGTATTATCTCCCCCCCCTTCAATGGCATAATAAAATATTATGGCTTTATGCTTAATCCGTGTATAGGTAAACTTTAGGTCCGAACAGCATTATTATCCAAAGATCCCCTTTATGTACATATCTCTATGGGGAATCATGCTTTAATTTTTCAAAGTATTAAATTAAATATCTTGAATAAAAAAAGGAAATTTGCTCTGATATAGAGTATAACCTGACTATCTTGGCGTACCCAAGTGAAATTACGATAAAAGAAAAGCATGGATATGGGGAGAGGTGGATAACTAGATTGGCATGTACTTAAAAAAGGGACTTACTTTATTTTAGAATTCCACAATGAAATACTGAATTTTCTAGCAATTATACTACTCCGATCCGAAATAAAAAAGAACCCTCAAATTATTTTGAGAAATTAAAGTAAGCACGCTATTCTAAATCGAAGTAAAGTCAAACTTTCTAGTATATTATATTACGGCTTTATTACATTCATAGAAAGGAGATAAAATGAGAAATCTTTGCCATCCAATCTGATTAGAATATCATAACATAAAGTATAAGTGGCAGAATTTTTTTTGTAGGAATGTTTTATCAATTCATTTTCATTTCATTTGTACCCCTGGCAAACTCGAACTTTCGTCCAAATGGTCTCTATTCATATGTATGAAATACATATATGAAATACGTATGTGGAGTTCCCTAGAATTTCATGTGATTCAGTAAACAGAATATAGATTCCATGATTGCTAGATCGATCCATAGGGATTGATGAAGAGTGAGCTGATAATGGAATTTTTCTTTGATAAACAGGAAACTTAAGATTAAGATGCTCCGGAATGGAAACGAGGGAATGTCCACAATACCCGGATTTAGTCAGATCCAATTCGAGGGATTTTGTAGGTTCATTAATCAAGCCTTGGCAGAAGAACTTGACAAGTTTCCAACAATTAAAGATCCAGATCACGAAATTGCATTTCAATTATTTGCGAAAGGATATCAACTGCTAGAACCCTCGATAAAAGAAAGAGATGCTGTGTATGAATCACTCACCTATTCTTCCGAATTATATGTATCTGCGAGATTAATTTTTGGTTTCGATGTGCAAAAGCAAACCATTTCTATCGGAAACATTCCTATAATGAATTCCTTAGGAACCTTATTATAAATGGAATATACCGAATTGTGATCAATCAAATATTGCTAAGTCCTGGTATTTACTACCGCTCGGAATTAGATCATAAGGGAATTTCTATCTACACTGGCACTATAATATCAGATTGGGGGGGGAGATCGGAATTAGCAATTGATAAAAAAGAAAGGATATGGGCTCGCGTGAGTAGAAAACAAAAGATATCTATTCTAGTTCTATCATCAGCTATGGGTTCGAATCTAAGAGAAATTCTGGATAATGTTTCCTACCCTGAAATTTTCTTGTCTTTCCCGAATGCTAAAGAGAAGAAGAGGATTGAGTCAAAAGAAAAAGCTATTTTGGAGTTTTATCAACAATTTGCTTGTGTAGGTGGGGACCTGGTATTTTCGGAGTCCTTATGCGAGGAATTACAAAAGAAATTTTTTCAACAAAAATGTGAATTAGGAAGGATTGGTCGACGAAATATGAATCGGAGACTTAATCTTGATATTCCTCAGAACAATACATTCTTGTTACCACGAGATGTATTGGCCGCTACGGATCATTTGATTGGAATGAAATTTGGAACGGGTATACTTGACGATGACGATATGAATCACTTGAAAAATAAACGTATTCGTTCGGTTGCGGATCTGTTACAAGATCAATTCGGATTGGCTCTTGGTCGTTTACAACATGCAGTTCAAAAAACTATTCGTAGAGTATTCATACGTCAATCGAAACCGACTCCCCAAACTTTGGTAACTCCAACTTCAACTTCAATTTTATTAATAACTACTTATGAGACCTTTTTTGGCACATACCCGTTATCTCAAGTTTTTGATCAAACGAATCCATTGACACAAACTGTTCATGGGGCGAAAAGTGAGTTGTTTAGGTCCTGGAGGGTTGACGGGGAGAACCGCAAGTTTTCGGAGCCGAGATATTCATCCGAGTCACTATGGGCGTATTTGTCCAATTGACACGTCTGAAGGAATCAATGTTGGACTTACTGGATCCTTAACAATTCATGCGAGAATTGATCACTTGTGGGGATCCATAGAGAGTCCGTTTTATGAAATATCTGCTGAGAAAGCAAAAGAAAAAAAAGAGAGACAGGTGGTTTATCTATCACCAAATAGAGATGAATATTATATGATAGCAGCAGGAAATTCTTTGTCCTTGAATCAAGGTATTCAGGAAGAACAGGTTGTTCCGGCTAGATACCGTCAAGAATTCTTGACTATTGCATGGGAACAGATTCATGTTAGAAGTATTTTTCCTTTCCAATATTTTTCTATTGGGGGTTCTCTCATTCCTTTTATTGAGCACAATGATGCGAATCGGGCTTTAATGAGTTCTAATATGCAGCGCCAAGCAGTTCCGCTTTCTCGGTCCGAGAAATGCATTGTTGGAACTGGATTGGAACGCCAAACAGCTCTAGATTCGAGGGTTTCCATTATAGCCGAACGCGAGGGAAAGATCATTTCTACTGATAGTCATAAGATACTTTTATCAAGTAGTGGGAAGACTATAAGTATTCCTTTAGTTAACCACCGTCGCTCTAACAAAAATACTTGTATGCACCAAAAACCCCGGGTTCCACGGGGTAAATCCATTAAAAAGGACAAATTTTAGCAGAAGGAGCTGCTACAATTGGGGGCGAACTTGCTTTAGGAAAAAACGTATTAGTAGCTTATATGCCATGGGAAGGTTACAATTTTGAAGACGCAGTACTAATTAGCGAACGTTTGGTATATGAAGATATTTATACCTCTTTTCACATCCGGAAATATGAAATTCAGACGGATACGACAAGCCAGGGCTCCGCTGAAAAAATCACTAAAGAAATACCACATCTAGAAGAACATTTACTCCGCAATTTGGACAGAAATGGAGTTGTTAGGTTGGGATCCTGGGTAGAAACTGGTGATATTTTAGTAGGTAAATTAACGCCTCAGATAGCGAGCGAATCATCTTATATCGCGGAAGCTGGATTATTACGGGCCATATTTGGCCTTGAGGTTTCCACTTCAAAAGAAACTTCTCTGAAATTACCTATAGGTGGAAGAGGGCGCGTTATCGATGTGAAATGGATCCAAAGGGACCCGCTCGACATAATGGTTCGTGTATATATTTTACAGAAACGTGAAATCAAAGTTGGGGATAAAGTAGCCGGAAGACATGGGAATAAAGGGATCATTTCCAAAATTTTGCCTAGGCAAGATATGCCCTATTTGCAAGATGGAACACCCGTTGATATGGTCTTCAATCCCTTAGGAGTACCCTCCCGAATGAATGTGGGACAAATATTTGAAAGCTCGCTCGGATTAGCGGGGGATCTGCTAAAGAAACATTATAGAATAGCACCCTTTGATGAGAGATATGAGCAAGAGGCTTCAAGAAAACTTGTGTTTTCAGAATTATATGAAGCCAGTAAAGAAACAAAAAATCCATGGGTATTTGAACCCGAGTACCCGGGAAAAAGCAGAATATTTGATGGAAGAACAGGCGACCCCTTTGAGCAACCTGTTCTAATAGGGAAGTCCTATATCTTAAAATTAATTCATCAAGTTGATGAGAAAATTCATGGGCGTTCTACTGGGCCCTACTCACTTGTTACACAACAACCGGTTAGAGGAAGAGCCAAGCAAGGGGGACAACGAGTAGGAGAAATGGAAGTTTGGGCTTTAGAAGGATTTGGTGTTGCTCATATTTTACAAGAGATACTTACTTATAAATCTGACCATCTTATAGCTCGCCAAGAAATACTTAATGCTACGATCTGGGGAAAAAGAATACCTAATCATGAGGATCCTCCAGAATCTTTTCGAGTGCTCGTTCGAGAACTACGATCTTTGGCTCTAGAACTGAATCATTTCCTTGTATCTGAAAAGAACTTCCAGGTTAATAGGGAGGAAGTTTGATCGGAATAAATATAAATTCTTTTCTTATTTCTATTTTATGATTGACCAATATAAACATCAACAACTTCAAATTGGACTCGTTTCCCCTCAACAAATAAAGGCTTGGGCTAACAAAAACCTACCTAATGGAGAAGTCGTTGGCGAAGTCACAAGGCCCTCTACTTTTCATTATAAAACCGATAAACCAGAAAAAGATGGATTGTTTTGCGAAAGAATCTTTGGACCCATAAAAAGCGGGATTTGCGCTTGTGGCAATTCTCGAGCGAGCGGAGCTGAAAACGAAGACGAAAGATTTTGCCAAAAATGCGGGGTCGAATTTGTGGATTCTCGGATACGAAGATATCAAATGGGATACATCAAACTCGCATGTCCCGTGACTCATGTGTGGTATTTGAAAGGTCTTCCTAGTTATATCGCGAATCTTTTAGATAAACCTCTTAAGAAGTTGGAGGGCCTAGTATACGGCGATTTCTCTTTTGCTAGGCCCAGCACTAAAAAACCCACTTTTTTACGATTACGAGGTTTATTCGAAGAGGAAATTGCATCCTGTAACCACAGCATTTCTCCCTTTTTTTCTACCCCAGGCTTTGCAACATTTCGAAATCGGGAAATTGCGACAGGAGCAGGTGCTATTAGAGAACAATTAGCAGATTTGGATTTGCGAATTATTATAGAGAATTCTTTGGTCGAATGGAAGGAATTAGAAGACGAGGGGTATAGTGGAGATGAGTGGGAAGATAGAAAAAGACGAATAAGAAAAGTTTTTTTGATTAGACGCATGCAATTGGCGAAACATTTTATTCAAACAAATGTAGAACCAGAATGGATGGTTTTGTGCTTATTACCGGTTCTTCCTCCCGAATTGAGACCTATTGTTTATAGGTCTGGAGATAAAGTAGTGACTTCAGACATTAATGAACTTTATAAGAGAGTTATCCGTCGGAACAACAATCTTGCCTATCTATTAAAAAGAAGTGAATTAGCGCCAGCAGATTTAGTAATGTGCCAGGAAAAATTGGTACAAGAAGCCGTGGATACACTTCTTGATAGTGGGTCCCGCGGGCAACCGACGAGGGATGGTCACAATAAAGTATACAAATCACTTTCAGATGTAATTGAAGGTAAAGAGGGAAGGTTTCGCGAGACTCTGCTTGGGAAACGGGTCGATTACTCGGGGCGTTCTGTCATTGTTGTGGGTCCTTCGCTTTCATTACATCAATGTGGATTACCTCTAGAGATAGCAATAAAGCTTTTTCAGCTATTTGTAATTCGCGATTTAATCACGAAACGCGCCACTTCTAATGTAAGGATTGCTAAAAGGAAAATTTGGGAAAAAGAACCCATTGTATGGGAAATACTTCAAGAAGTTATGCGGGGACATCCTGTACTGTTAAATAGAGCACCTACCCTGCATAGATTAGGCATACAGGCCTTTCAACCCACTTTAGTAGAGGGGCGTACTATTTCTTTACACCCATTAGTGTGTAAGGGTTTCAATGCGGACTTTGATGGAGATCAAATGGCTGTTCATCTACCTTTATCCTTGGAAGCTCAGGCAGAAGCCCGTTTACTTATGTTTTCTCATATGAATCTCTTATCTCCCGCTATTGGGGATCCTATTTGCGTACCAACCCAAGACATGCTTATCGGGCTTTATGTATTAACGATTGGAAAGCGTCGAGGTATTTGTGCAAATAGATATAATAGTTGCAGAAACTACCCAAATCTAAAAGTAAATTACAATAATAATAATAATTTTAAATATAGGAAAGATAAAGAACCCCATTTTTCTAGTTCTTATGATGCACTGGGAGCTTATAGACAAAAACTAATCAGTTTAGATAGTCCCTTGTGGCTACGATGGAACCTGGATCAACGCGTCATTGGGTCAAGAGAAGTTCCGATTGAAGTTCAATATGAATCTTTGGGGACTTATCATGAGATTTATGCCCACTATCTAATAATGGGAAATAGAAAAAAAGAAATTCGTTCGATATACATTCGAACCACTCTTGGTCATATTTCTTTTTATAGAGAAATAGAGGAAGCCATACAAGGATTTAGTCAGGCCTATTCATACACTACCTAAACAAGAAAGTTAGATTCGGCGATGCCCCTCCCCTTTCGGGGGGCATTCCGATTTCCCTAGTATCATCATTATTTGCCACGCGAATCCAGATTGAGATTGAGGCAATTAAGTTAATTAAATTTTCGAATCACTGACTCAGGCCCATTGTCGAATCCTACTCAGCAATTGTCGAATCCTACTCAGCCGAAAAGGGGGTACTTATGTATGGCGGAACGGGCCAATCTGGTCTTTCATAATAAAGAGATAGACGGAACTGGTATGAAACGACTTATTAGCAGATTAATAGATCATTTTGGAATGGGATATACATCCCATATACTGGATCAACTAAAGACTCTGGGCTTCCATCAAGCCACTACTACATCGATTTCGTTAGGAATCGAGGATCTTTTAACAATACCCTCTAAGGGATGGTTAGTCCAAGACGCGGAACAACAGAGTTTTCTTTTGGAGAAACACTATTATTATGGGGCTGTACACGCGGTAGAAAAATTACGCCAATCTGTTGAGATATGGTATGCGACAAGTGAATATTTGAAACAAGAAATGAATTCAAATTTTCGGATAACGGATCCTTCTAATCCAGTCTATCTAATGTCTTTTTCAGGAGCCAGAGGAAATGCATCTCAAGTACACCAATTAGTAGGTATGAGAGGATTAATGTCGGACCCTCAAGGACAAATGATTGATTTACCTATTCAAAGCAATTTACGCGAGGGACTTTCTTTGACAGAATATATAATTTCCTGCTATGGAGCCCGCAAAGGGGTTGTAGATACTGCTGTGCGAACAGCAGATGCTGGATATCTTACACGTAGACTTGTTGAAGTAGTTCAACATATTATTGTGCGTAGAAGAGATTGTGGTACTATCCGAGGTATTTCTGTAAGTCCTCAAAATGGGATGACGGAAAAACTTTTTGTCCAAACACTAATTGGTCGTGTATTAGCAGACGATATATATATCGGTTCACGATGCATTGCCGCGCGAAATCAAGATATTGGAATTGGATTAGTCAATCGATTCATAACTGCCTTTCGAGCACAACCATTTCGAGCACAACCAATATATATTAGAACCCCCTTTACTTGCCGAAGCACTTCTTGGATCTGTCAATTATGCTATGGCCGGAGTCCTACTCATAGTGATCTGGTCGAATTGGGAGAAGCCGTAGGTATTATTGCAGGTCAATCAATTGGGGAGCCAGGGACTCAACTAACATTAAGAACTTTTCATACTGGCGGAGTATTCACAGGGGGTACTGCCGACCTTGTACGATCCCCTTCGAATGGAAAAATAAAATTCAATGAGAATTTGGTTCACCCCACACGTACCCGTCATGGGCAGCCTGCTTTTCTATGTTATATAGACTTGCATGTAACTATTCAGAGTCAAGATATTCTATATAGTGTGAATATTCCCTCAAAAAGCTTGATTCTAGTGCAAAATGATCAATATGTAAAATCCGAACAAGTAATTGCGGAGATTCGTGCCGGAACGTCCACTTTACATTTTAAAGAAAGGGTACAAAAGCATATTTATTCTGAATCAGACGGCGAAATGCACTGGAGTACTGATGTTTACCATGCGCCCGAATATCAATATGGTAATCTTCGCCGATTACCAAAAACAAGCCATTTATGGATATTGTCAGTAAGTATGTGCAGATCCAGTATAGCGTCTTTTTCACTCCACAAGGATCAAGATCAAATGAATACTTATGGTAAAAAAGATAGGGAAATTCTTGATTATTCAACGTCGGATCGAATCATGTCCAATGGCCATTGGAATTTTATCTATCCTTCTATTTTTCAAGATAATTCAGATTTGTTGGCGAAAAAGCGAAGAAATAGGTTCGTCATTCCATTACAATATCATCAAGAACAAGAGAAAGAACTAATATCCTGTTTTGGGATTTCGATTGAAATCCCCCTTATGGGTGTTTTACGTAGAAATACTATTTTTGCTTATTTTGACGATCCCCGATACAGAAAAGATAAAAAGGGTTCAGGAATTGTTAAATTTAGATATAGGACCCTAGAAGAAGAATATAGGACTCGAGCGGAAGACTCAGAAGAGGAATATGAGACCCTAGAAGACGAATACAGGACCCGAGAGGACGAATATGAATATGAAACCCTAGAAGAATCTAAATATGGAATCCTAGAAGACGAATACGAATATGAAACCCTAGAAGACGAATATGGGAGCCCAGAAAACGAATATGGGAACCCAGAGAACGAATATAGGACTTTAGAGAAAGACTCAGAAGAGGAATATGGGAGCCCAGAGAGCAAATATAGGACCCAAGAGGACGAATATGGAACTCTAGAGGAAGACTCAGAAGACGAATATGGCAGCCCCGGGGAAAGCGCAGAGGAAAAATATGGTACTTTAGAGGAAGACTCAGAAGAAGATTCAGAGGACGAATACGAGAGCCCAGAGGAAGATTCCATCTTAAAAAAAGAGGGTTTGATTGAGCATCGAGGAACAAAAGAATTTAGTCTAAAATACCAAAAAGAAGTAGATCGGTTTTTTTTCATTCTTCAAGAACTTCATATCTTGCCGAGATCTTCATCCCTAAAGATACTTGACAATAGTATTATTGGAGTGAATACACAACTCACAAAAAATACAAGAAGTCGACTAGGCGGACTGGTCCGAGTGAAGAGAAAAAAAAGCCATACGGAACTCAAAATATTTTCCGGAGATATTCATTTTCCTGAAGAGGCGGATAAGATATTAGGTGGCTGTTTGATACCGCCAGAAAGACAAAAAAAAGATTCTAAGGAATCAAAAAAAAGGAAAAATTGGGTCTATGTTCAACGGAAAAAAATTCTCAAGAGCAAGGAAAAGTATTTTGTTTCCGTTCGCCCTACAGTGGCATATGAAATGGACGAAGGAAGAAATTTAGCAACACTTTTCCCGCAGGATCTCTTGCAAGAAGAAAATAATCTCCAAATTCGACTTGTCAATTTTATTTCTCATGAAAATAGCAAGTTAACTCAAAGAATTTATCACACAAATAGTCAATTTGTTAGAACTTGCTTAGTAGTGAATTGGGAACAAGAAGAAAAAGAAAAGGCTGGTGCTTCCCTTGTTGAGGTAAGAGCAAATGATCTTATTCGCGATTTCCTAAGAATTGAGTTAGTCAAGTCCACTATTTCGTATACACGAAAAAGGTATGGTAGGACAAGTGCAGGACCGATTCCCCATAATAGGTTAGATCGCGCCAATATCAATTCTTTTTATTCCAAGGCGAAGATTGAATCACTTAGCCAACATCCAGAAGCTATTGGCACTTTGTTGAATCGAAATAAAGAATACCACTCTTTGATGATTTTGTCGGCATCCAACTGTTCTCGAATTGGTTTATTCAAGAATTCAAAACATCCCAATGCGATAAAAGAATGGAATCCTAGAATTCCTATTCGAGAAATTTTTGGGCCCTTAGGCGCTATTGTAGCTAGTATATCGCATTTTTCTTCATCTTACTATTTACTAACGCATAATAAAATCCTGTTAAAAAAATATTTGTTCGTTGACAATTTAAAACAAACCTTCCAAGTACTTCAAGAACTTAAATACTCTTTAATAGATGAAAATAAAAGGATTTCTAATTTCGATAGTAACATAATGTTGGATCCATTCCTTTTGAATTGTCACTTTGTCCATCATGATTCTTGGGAAGAGACATTGGCAATAATTCACCTTGGACAATTTATTTGTGAAAATGTATGTCTATTTAAATCGCACATAAAAAAATCCGGTCAAATTTTCATTGTAAATATGAATTCCTTTGTTATAAGAGCAGCTAAACCTTATTTGGCCACTACAGGAGCAACTGTTAATGGTCATTATGGAGAAATCCTTTACAAGGGAGATAGGTTAGTTACGTTTATATATGAAAAATCGAGATCTAGTGACATAACGCAAGGTCTTCCAAAAGTGGAACAAATCTTTGAAGCGCGTTCAATTGATTCATTATCCCCGAATCTCGAAAGGAGAATTGAGGATTGGAATGAGCGTATACCAAGAATTCTTGGGGTCCCTTGGGGATTCTTGATTGGAGCTGAGCTAACCATAGCCCAAAGTCGTATCTCTTTGGTTAATAAAATCCAAAAGGTTTATCGATCCCAAGGGGTACAGATCCATAATAGACATATAGAGATTCATTATACGCCAAGTAACATCAAAAGTGCGGGTTTCCGAAGATGGAATGTCTAATGTTTTTTCGCCTGGGGAATTAATCGGACTATTGCGAGCGGAACGAGCAGGACGAGCTTTGGATGAATCGATCTATTATCGGGCAATCTTATTGGGAATAACAAGGGCTTCCCTGAATACCCAAAGTTTCATATCTGAAGCAAGTTTTCAAGAAACTGCTCGAGTTTTAGCAAAAGCTGCCCTACGAGGTCGCATTGATTGGTTGAAAGGCTTGAAAGAAAACGTAGTTCTGGGGGGGATTATACCTGTTGGTACCGGATTCCAAAAATTTGTGCATCGTTCCCCACAAGACAAGAACCTTTATTTCGAAATAAAAAAAAAAAATCTATTCGCGTCGGAAATGAGAGATTTTTTGTTTCTCCATACAGAATTAGTTTCTTCAGATTCTGACGTAACAAACAATTTTTATGAGACATAAGAACCCCCATAAAAATATTTTTTACTTTACTAGACTTTTGAACTTAGAACACTAACAGGTCAAATTTTAGATTTTTAAGATTTTTATTTTAATAAGTAAAACAAGTCAGTTAATTCATTAAGGTGGTTATGTTTATACCATGTATCAATGGCCAACTCTTATCTTAGTACAAGGTTCTCTCGGAACAATTATTATTTATTTCAAGCTATTTCGGATCTTTCTTAATCTTCAAAAAGAACTAAATTCCGTAATGGAATGGTAGGATTAAAAAAAAGGAAGTGTGGAAAAAATGACAAGAAGATATTGGAACATTAATTTGAAAGAGATGATAGAAGCAGGAGTTCATTTTGGTCATGGTATTAAGAAATGGAATCCTAAAATGGCCCCTTACATTTCGGCAAAGCGTAAAGGTACTCATATTATAAATCTCGCTAGAACGGCTCGTTTTTTATCAGAAGCTTGTGATTTAGTTTTTGATGCAGCAAGTCAGGGAAAAAGTTTCTTAATTGTTGGTACCAAAAAAAGAGCAACAGATTTAGTAGCATCAGCTGCAATAAGGGCTCGTTGTCATTATGTTAATAAAAAGTGGTTCAGTGGTATGTTAACGAATTGGTCGATTACGAAAACTAGACTTTCTCAATTTAGAGACTTAAGAGCAGAAGAAAAAATGGGAAAATTCCACCATCTCCCAAAAAGAGATGTGGCAATCTTGAAGAGAAAATTATCTACTTTGCAAAGGTATCTCGGCGGGATCAAATATATGACGAGATTGCCAGACATTGTGATCGTCCTTGATCAGCAAAAAGAGTATATAGCTCTTCGGGAATGTGCCATTTTGGGGATTCCTACTATTTCTTTAGTCGATACAAATTGTGACCCGGATCTCGCGAATATATCGATTCCAGCCAACGATGACACTATGACTTCAATTCGATTGATTCTTAACAAATTAGTATTTTCAATTTGTGAGGGCCGTTCTCTCTATATAAGAAATCGTTGATTAAGAATATATAGTGAATTCTTGGGCAACTGCGTAAATTTATGGAATCACTTACTTTACTATATCTTTTTTTTTGCATAGAATTTTTTTTGCATAGAAAAAAGAAGGGGAATATTGATATATATTAGAGGGTATTGATATATATTATGATCTGATGTGCTTTCTTGGTATCCTAAATATAAGATTAATACTTCAAGTTGCTGAGTTGAGAAAGAGATGGTTGAATCAAAAGAATTCCTTTTTTGAAGTTCAATTTTTATCAGAGGACAATATGAATATTATACCTTGTTCCATTAAAACACTCAAGGGGTTATACGATATATCGGGTGTAGAAGTAGGCCAACACTTCTATTGGCAAATAGGAGGTTTCCAAATTCATGCCCAAGTACTCATCACTTCTTGGGTCGTAATTACTATCTTGCTAGGTTCAGTTGTCATAGCTGTTCGGAATCCACAAACCATCCCGACCGACGGTCAGAATTTTTTTGAATATGTCCTTGAGTTTATTCGAGACTTGAGCAAAACTCAGATTGGAGAAGAATATGGTCCCTGGGTTCCCTTTATTGGAACTATGTTCCTTTTTATTTTTGTTTCGAATTGGTCGGGTGCTCTTTTACCTTGGAAAATTATAGAGTTACCCCATGGGGAATTAGCAGCGCCCACGAATGATATAAATACTACTGTTGCTTTAGCTTTACTCACGTCAGCGGCATATTTTTATGCTGGTCTTAGCAAAAAAGGATTGAGCTATTTCGAGAAATATATTAAACCAACTCCAATCCTTTTACCAATTAACATCCTAGAAGATTTCACAAAACCATTATCGCTTAGCTTTCGACTTTTCGGGAATATATTGGCGGATGAATTAGTCGTTGTTGTTCTTGTTTCTTTAGTCCCCTTAGTAATCCCTATACCGGTCATGTTTCTTGGATTATTTACAAGCGGTATTCAAGCTCTTATTTTTGCAACATTAGCCGCAGCCTATATAGGTGAATCCATGGAGGGTCATCATTGAATTGACTCTTTTTGGAAATAGTATTTTTTTTTTTTTGCAGCTTAGCTCAATTCATGCATGGTTCCAGATAATCTGCTTGGTTGCAAAAAAATAGTTAGAAATGCGTATGAATATATAGCCTAGAGTTGTAGGAGAGAGAATAGAATAGACTATATTATGGAATTTTCAAAGTATATATGCATTAAGGAGGGTGGAGTCAGGCTAGATCTATACTATAATATCCTTAATGTCTATAAGTGGAGTCCTCTTTTATGCAGGTTTCCACTTTAAGCAATGATTTTAGAATCCGATTCAATAGAAAATGAGAAAATATGCAAACAAAATAGAAGAAACAAATGTATATATATAGGATATTATATTATATATTCCTAGGTTAGATTCATTATCTAATCCGATATATGGATATGGAATTCCCTTCTATGTAGTTCGGACAATTCACATTATCATTTCAATTTGATTTCAATTTGTACTTTTTAGTTACTTTACTTCTCCCCAATAGAGCTTAGAAGTAAGAATTTATTGGTTGATTGTATCCTTAACCATTTCTTTTTTTTGACACGAGGAACTACTCACCATGAATCCACTAATTGCTGCTGCTTCTGTTATTGCTGCTGGATTGGCCGTAGGGCTTGCTTCTATTGGACCTGGAGTTGGTCAAGGTACTGCTGCAGGACAAGCTGTAGAAGGTATTGCGAGACAGCCAGAAGCAGAAGGTAAAATACGAGGTACTTTATTGCTTAGTCTAGCTTTTATGGAAGCTTTAACAATTTATGGACTAGTTGTGGCACTAGCGCTTTTATTTGCGAACCCTTTTGTTTAATCTTAAAAAAAAAATTCTTTCGATTTCGATTAGATACTTTTTTCTTTTTTTAGTAAATTGGTATTTGCTTCCACAATTCCAATTATATCAATACTTTATTTAATTTACTCCTATTTATTACTCCTGGAATTATCTATTTATCGGGACAGATAATACCCCATTCTAGGAAGGGCTGAGTTGAGTATTATTAATTTAGAAGATATGCTCACCTTCTTATTTCCCGTCCTTAGTTTAGGAAAGTGGAAAGTTTTTTCCTTTTATTTTAGGAATTTTGGGAACAGAACATTTCAACAAAGGAAGTCTTTCACCGGTCAAACAAGACGTAAGACTTAATCTAAAAGAAATTACTAGATTGAATCTATTTGCATTAAAAAAACCGATCAAAAAAGGGCGAGCGAAGTAAGTGATCGAAAAACTTTGTTCTTTGTTCGTCCTATCTATAAGAGGAGAGCATATGAAAAATGTAACCCATTCTTTCGTTTTTTTAGCTCACTGGCCATCCGCTGGCAGTTTCGGGCTTAATACCGATATTTTAGCAACAAATCTAATAAATCTAACTGTAGTGGTTGGTGTTTTGATTTTTTTTGGAAAGGGAGTGTGTGCGAGTTGTCTATTTCAAGAATAGATTGGATCTATCCGGCTGCACTTTATAATATTTTTTAGTATTTTTCGGATAAATAAGAAAAGGGTGCACGATCTCGACGAATTACTTCTGAATAAATTCAGAAATCATATGGAAGAACCATAGCATTTCGCGACTCATTGGTAAATCAACTTTGATTCTCTATAAACCAAGAATGTGAGACCATTAACACGGTTAAAGCTAAACTGCTTGAAGTCCAGGCAAAAAGAGGTACTCTTTCTACAACTATATTAGTATTAGTACCAATTTAAACGGGAAATAGCTAATGTAAAATTTATCTGATATAGAACACTCATATCGATAAAATGGTTTGAACTATTTACTAGAAAAAAAAGGGGGCACCCTGCCCTTTTTTAACCAATGCCGAATCGACGACCTATGTATAAAAAAGAGAAATTTTTTGGATTTGAAGAAAAAAAAAATAAAAAAGAATTCTATTAATTTTCATTTTCCATTTATTTAGTTAGTTTTTCTTAATGAAATTGAAATTATTAACTAGAGGGCAAATAAAAATAAAGAAACAACTTTGCTGACCATGATATATTTTTATCTAGGCGGAAGAGTCCTCTTAATATTTATCTAGTCTTATATAGGTTTCGGTATATTGAAATATAAACATAAAAAAGAAGATAGAGGATAGGCTCATTACTTAAAAAAAAGATATGGAAATAGCTATAGAAAAAAAAAAAGGAGCGTGAGAGCCAAATGAATCGAAAGATTCATGTTTGGTTCGGGAAGAGATCATAAAAGTTGTAAACTTACAAAATAATCTACTTTCATTAAAAGATTTATTAGATAATCGAAAACAGAGGATCTTGAGTACTATTCGAAATTCAGAAGAATTGCGTAGAGGGACCATTGAGCAACTCGAAAAAGCTCGGATTCGATTACAGAAAGTCGAACTAGAAGCGGATGAGTATCGAATGAATGGATACTCTGAGATAGAACGAGAAAAAGCAAATTTGATTAATGCTACTTCTATTAGTTTGGAACAATTGGAAAAGTCTAAAAACGAAACCCTTTATTTTGAAAAACAAAGGGCAATGAATCAGGTCCGACAGCGGGTTTTCCAACAGGCCGTACAAGGAGCTCTAGGAACTCTGAATAGTTGTTTGAATACCGAGTTACATTTCCGTACGATTCGTGCTAATATTGGCATTCTCGGGTCCCTGGAATGGAAGAAATAATTAAATTAATTAGGCCTTGAACTTCTACTTTCGTTTAGAATTTAGGCATTATTTTTCCCCTTGCTTCCGAAAAAAGAGTCAAGAAACACTAATGGCAACCCTTCGAGTCGACGAAATTCATAAAATTCTCCGCGAACGTATTGAACAATATAATAGGAAAGTAGGGATTGAGAATATAGGTCGCGTAGTTCAAGTGGGGGATGGGATTGCTCGTATTATAGGTCTTGGTGAAATAATGTCAGGTGAATTAGTCGAATTTGCAGAAGGTACTAGGGGTATTGCTCTGAATTTGGAATCCAAAAATGTTGGGATTGTATTAATGGGCGATGGGTTGATGATACAAGAGGGAAGTTTTGTAAAAGCAACAGGAAGAATTGCTCAGATACCCGTGAGTGAGGCTTACTTGGGTCGTGTTGTAAATGCTCTGGCTAAACCTATTGATGGGAAAGGCGAAATTATAGCTTCCGAATCTCGCTTAATTGAATCTCCTGCTCCAAGTATAATTTCCAGGCGTTCCGTATACGAACCTCTTCAAACAGGGCTTATTGCTATCGATTCGATGATCCCTATAGGGCGCGGTCAGCGAGAGTTAATTATTGGGGACAGACAGACTGGCAAAACAGCAGTAGCCACAGATACAATTCTCAATCAAAAAGGGCAAGGTGTAATATGTGTTTATGTAGCTATCGGTCAAAGAGCATCCTCCGTAGCTCAAGTAGTAACTACTTTCCATGAGGAGGGGGCCATGGAATACACTATTGTAGTAGCTGAAATGGCGGATTCACCTGCTACATTACAATACCTCGCTCCTTATACGGGAGCAGCCCTGGCTGAGTATTTTATGTACCGCGAACGGCATACTTTAATAATTTATGATGATCTCTCCAAACAGGCACAAGCTTATCGCCAAATGTCCCTTCTATTAAGAAGACCTCCCGGACGTGAGGCTTATCCAGGGGATGTTTTTTATTTGCATTCACGCCTTTTAGAAAGAGCCGCTAAATTAAATTCTCTTTTAGGCGAAGGAAGTATGACCGCTTTACCAATAGTTGAGACTCAATCTGGAGACGTTTCCGCCTATATTCCTACTAATGTAATCTCCATTACAGATGGACAAATATTCTTATCTGCGGATCTATTCAATGCCGGAATTCGACCCGCTATTAATGTGGGTATTTCTGTTTCCAGAGTAGGATCCGCGGCTCAAATTAAAGCCATGAAACAAGTAGCTGGCAAATCAAAATTGGAACTAGCGCAATTCGCAGAGTTACAAGCCTTTGCACAATTCGCCTCTGCTCTCGATAAAACAAGTCAGAATCAATTGGCAAGGGGTCGACGATTAAGGGAATTGCTTAAACAATCCCAGGCAAATCCTCTCCCAGTGGAAGAGCAGATAGCTACTATTTATACCGGAACAAGAGGATATCTTGATTCGTTAGAAATTGAACAGGTAAATAAATTTCTGGATGAGTTACGTAAACATCTAAAAGATACTAAACCTCAATTCCAAGAAATTATATCTTCTAGCAAGACATTCACCGAGCAAGCGGAAATCCTTTTGAAGGAAGCTATTCAGGAACAGCTGGAACGGTTTTCTCTTCAGTAACAAATAAATTTTGCATGTCTACTCTTGTTAGTAGAATAGGAATCGTTGAGAAAGCTTTTTCATTTGAATCATGCAAAAAAGTTTTCTTTGTTTTTAGTTTAGTATAGTTATTTAAAGAATAGATAGAAATAAGATTGCGTCCAATAGGATTTGAACCTATACCAAAGGTTTAGAAGACCTCTGTCCTATCCATTAGACAATGGACGCTTTTCTTTCATATTTTATTCTTTCTTTTATTTTTTTGCTTCTTCCGAGAAAAAACTGTTAGACCAAAACTCTTTTAGGAAATCAAAAAATCCAGATACAAATGCATGATGTATATATTATATCATGCATATATCTAAAGAAGGAGTATGGAGGCGGTAGTGGGAATCGAACCCGCAACCCCAAGGTTATGAGCCTTATGAGCTACCAAACTGCTCTATACTCTTAAACTAAAGAGGGGTAACTAGTGGATAAAAGAGGGTTGGATACGCCCCTCTACCAATATCTATACAAATAGAATAGTCCATTTATACAGAATGGTAAAGAGGGCTCCTCTATGATTATCAATTCCAGAAATCCATACAAATACGAAAGGGTATTTTATCCTTACCAACTGGATCTTGTTGCACCCGGTAACAAACATTCATAAACCATTTCTCGAAGTACGTGTCCGGATAGCCCAAAATGTCGATAGTTAGCTCTAGGTCTTCCGGTCAAAAAACAACGTCGATGAAGGCGTGTAGGTGCACTATTACGCGGTAGGGATTGCAATTTTTCTCGCATTTTCGTTTTTTCACTCAAACTCAAGGGAGAAACTTTGCTTCTTATCTTTTTTTTAAAGATTGACGAATCAAATGATATTTCTGTTCTAATTTCTGCCGCTTCTTCTCCCTCTGAATCAAACTTTTTTTTGCCATAATGTGTCGTTGCTATTATTACCAAGTATACGGTTCTAATCCTAGATGGAAAAATAAATAGAAAAAGAAATCTAAAAAGGCAGATCCTCCCTCTCTATCAAGAGTAATGAACTAGGTGCTGATACAGTACAAAAAAACAAACTAAATTAACCAAACTTGCCTGATGTTGAGGCAATCAAGAAAGCTGCATAAGTGAATATATAACCCACGGAAAAGTGAGCTAATCCAACCAATCTTGCTTGCACAATGGAAAGAGCCACGGGCTTATCTCTCCAGCGAATTAAATTAGCTAAAGGTGTGCGTTCATGAGCCCATGCTAAAGTCTCAATTAATTCCTGCCAATACCCCCGCCAGGAAATTAAGAACATAAATCCAGTAGCCCAAACAAGATGTCCAAATAAGAACATCCACGCCCATACCGATAAACTATTCATCCCAAAAGGATTATATCCATTGATAAGTTGTGAAGAGTTTAACCATAGGTAATCTCTTAACCATCCCATCAAATAAGTGGAGGATTCATTAAATTGTGAAACGTTGCCCTGCCATAATGTGATATGTTTCCAATGCCAATAAAAAGTAACCCACCCAATGGTATTTAACATCCAGAAAACTGCCAAATAAAATGCGTCCCAAGCAGAAATATCACAAGTACCGCCGCGCCCTGGGCCGTCACAAGGAAAACTATATCCAAAATCCTTTTTATCTGGCATTAATTTGGAACCGCGTGCATCTAAAGCGCCCTTTACTAAAATCAATGTAGTTGTATGCAAACCTAGAGCAATAGCATGATGAACCAAGAAATCCCCAGGTCCTATTGTTAAGAAAAGCGAATTACTATTCTCATTAACAGCATTCAACCATCCGGGCAACCATAGGCTTCGACCCGCATTGAAAGCGGGGCCATTCGTTGAAGATAAGAGTATATCGAACCCATATGTCGTCTTGCCATGAGCAGATTGTATCCATTGGGCAAATATAGGTTCGATCAAGATTTGCTTTTCTGGAGTACCAAAAGCAAGCATGACGTCGTTATGAACATAAAGGCCCAAGGTATGGAATCCTAGAAAGAGGCTAGCCCAACTTAAATGAGATATGATAGCTTCTTTATGGTCTAACATTCTTGCCAATACATTATCCTCATTCTGTTCCGGATTGTAATCCCTAATGAAAAAAATAGCTCCATGAGCAAAAGCCCCTGTCATGATGAACCCTGCAATATATTGGTGATGAGTATATAAAGCAGCTTGAGTAGTAAAGTCTTGTGCTATGAATGCATAAGGAGGTAAAGAGTACATATGTTGAGCTACTAAGGAAGTAATAACCCCTAAAGAAGCTAGAGCAAGACCTAACTGAAAATGAATCGAATTGTTGATTGTGTCATAAAGGCCCTTATGCCCACGCCCTAATCGACCCCCCGGAGGAGTATGCGCTTCTAAAAGATCTTTAATACTGTGCCCAATTCCGAAGTTAGTTCGATACATGTGACCGGCAATGAGAAAAATAAATGCAATAGCTAAATGATGGTGAGCCATATCGGTCAGCCACAAACTTTGTGTTTGTGGATGGAATCCCCCAAGAAGAGTTAGAATGGCAGTTCCCGCTCCTTGAGCGGTACCAAATAAATGATTACTCGAATCAGGGTTTTGGGCATAAAGATTCCATTGACCCGTCAAAAGGGGTCCCAACCCCTGGGGATAGGGTAATACATCTAAGAAATTATTCCATCGAACGTACTCCCCCCTGGATGCGGGAATAGCAACATGAACTAAATGTCCTGTCCAAGCCAAAGAACTTACCCCGAAAAGTCCTGACAAATGATGATTGAGACGAGATTCCGCGTTTTTGAACCACGAAAGGCTTGGTTTCCATTTGGGTTGTAGATGTAACCAACCCGCTATTAAGGACAGCGTAGAAAGAAATAATAGAAAAAGAGCTCCAGTATAAAGATCCTCATTGGTGCGTAATCCTATTGTATACCACCACTGATAAACTCCAGAATAAGCAATATTCACTGGACCAGCAGCACCTCCTCGAGTAAAGGCTTCCACAGCGGGTTGACCAAAATGAGGATCCCAAATCGCATGAGCAATAGGTCTTACGTGTAAAGGATCCTGTATCCATGATTCAAAATTTCCTTGCCAAGCTACATGAAACAGATTTCCGGACGTCCATAGAAAGATTATTGCTAATTGCCCAAAGTGAGAAGCAAAAATGTTCTGATAAAGACGTTCTTCAGTAATATCATCATGACTTTCGAAATCATGTGCGGTAGCAATACCAAACCAAATACGACGAGTAGTGGGGTCCTGAGCTAAGCCTTGGCTAAACCTGGGAAATCTTAATTCCATAATGCCTTTCAAATCCTCCTAGCCACTATCCTACTGCAATAATTCTCGCTAAGAAGAATGCCCATGTCGTGGCAATTCCACCCAGAAGGTAATGGGTTACTCCTACAGCGCGTCCTTGTATAATGCTCAAGGCTCTAGGCTGAGTAGCAGGAGCAACTTTTAATTTGTTATGAGCCCAAACGATAGATTCAATGAGTTCTTGCCAATAACCACGGCCGCTGAATAAAAACATTAAACTGAAGGCCCAGACAAAATGAGCACCTAAGAAAAAAAGACCATATGCAGATAATGAAGAACCATAAGACTGAATGACTTGCGATGCCTGTGCCCACAAGAAATCTCGAAGCCACCCATTAATCGTAATGGAACTCTGTGCAAAGTTTCCCCCTGTAATATGAGTTACCACCCCTTGATCACTTATAGTACCCCAAACATCCGACTGCATTTTCCAACTGAAATGGAAAATGACTACCGAAATTGCATTGTACATCCAGAATAAACCTAAGAAAACATGATCCCAGGCGGATACTTGACATGTTCCCCCTCGGCCAGGCCCATCGCAAGGAAAGCGAAAACCTAGATTTGCTTTATCGGGTATCAAACGGAACTCCGAGCAAATAAAACACCTTTCAAAAGTATTAATACAGTCACATGTATGGTAAATGCATGAATGTGATGGACTAAAAAATCTGCGGTTCCTAATGGAATAGGTAACAAAGCCACTTTGCCACCTACTGCTACTAACTCGCCGCCTCCCCACGTTAAGCTAGTACTTGTTGTTGCACCAGGAGCTGTTACGCCAGGCGCAGTAGCATGGATATTTTGTACCCATTGAGCAAAGATAGGTTGTAATTGTATGGCAGTATCCGAAAACATATCTTGTGGACGGCCTAAAGCACTCATGGTATCATTATGAATGTACAAGCCAAAACTGTGAAAACCTAGAAATATAC
>NW_028260138.1:0-27481 GCF_056163025.1 Triticum urartu | reverse complement strand
TAATTGTACGTACATGTAAAGAGTTCAAATGCGAAGACGGTATAATAATCCGCTATGATGACAATGCTGCGGTTATAATTGATCAAAAAGGCAATCCAAAAGGAACTCGAGTTTTTGGCGCGATTGCCGAGGAATTGAGAGAATTGAATTTTACCAAAATAGTTTCATTAGCTCCTGAAGTATTATAAATACTAGTAGGCGAAATTGAGACCAAAGAATTAATTTAGTAGATTGTGTTTTACGTATATGTTTTAAAATCCAAAATGAAAAAAAAAAAAAGAAAACATGTTGATTATAGAAAAATTAGGAGGAACCTAGAATTAGAGTCTTATGGGCAAGGACACTATTGCTGATTTACTAACCTCTATAAGAAATGCGGACATGAATAAAAAAGGAACAGTTCGAGTAGTATCTACAAATATTACCGAAAACATTGTTAAAATACTTCTACGAGAGGGTTTTATTGAAAGTGTTCGGAAACATCAGGAACGTAACAGATATTTCTTGGTTTCAACTTTGCGACATCAAAAGAGAAAGACTATAAAAGGAATATATAGAACAAGAACCTTTTTAAAGCGTATCAGCCGACCCGGCTTACGAATTTATACCAACTATCAAGGAATTCCTAAAGTTTTGGGTGGAATGGGAATTGCTATTCTTTCTACTTCTCGAGGAATAATGACAGATCGAGAAGCTCGACTAAACAGAATTGGGGGAGAAGTCTTATGTTATATATGGTAATCGCCCCGCCTATAGTGCTCGAATTCTATCTCGCCCTTCCTATTTTTAAAATAAAAATAGAAAAATAGGAGAAAAAAAATATGACAGAAAAAAAAAATAGGAGAGAAAAAAAAAACCCGAGAGAAGCAAAAGTAACTTTCGAAGGTTTAGTTACGGAAGCCCTACCCAATGGAATGTTCCGCGTTCGGCTAGAGAATGACACCATCATCCTAGGCTATATTTCAGGAAAGATACGGTCTAGTTCTATACGAATACTGATGGGGGATAGGGTCAAAATTGAAGTAAGTCGTTATGATTCAAGCAAGGGACGTATAATTTATAGACTTCCCCATAAGGATTCGAAGCGTATCGAAGACTCGAAGGATAGCGAAGATTTGAAGGATAGCGAAGATTTGAAGGATACCAAAGATTCAAAGGATTAGGTTTTTCTTTTTTTTTCTAGGGTAATAAATTCTAAGTTCTAAAATTCAAGCGAAGAGACTTATTTTTTCCAAAAGATTAGATTCATAGTTTAAAAAAGGATACGGAAATATGAAAATAAGAGCTTCCGTTCGTAAAATTTGTACAAAATGTCGACTGATTCGTAGGCGTGGACGAATTAGAGTCATTTGCTCTAATCCGAAGCATAAACAAAGACAGGGGTAATCTTTCGAAAAAGAACTTTACTTTCTAAAAAGTAAAAAAAAGTACCCGCGGAAATGTTCCAATTCCAAATAAAATAATTTCATTTAAAATAATTAAAGTAAAGGGTTTATTTTACCCTGAAACGGATATCTTTGTATCTTTTTTTCTTTTTTTTATTTCTAACTCATATTTATGAGATAATAAAATATGGCAAAAGCTATACCAAAAATTGGTTCACGTAAGAAAGTGCGTATTGGTTTACGTAGGAATGCACGTTTTAGTTTACGGAAGAGTGCACGTAGAATAACAAAAGGGGTTATTCATGTTCAAGCTAGTTTCAACAATACCATTATAACTGTTACAGACCCACAAGGTCGGGTGGTTTTTTGGTCCTCGGCCGGTACTTGTGGATTCAAAAGCTCAAGAAAAGCATCACCCTATGCTGGTCAAAGAACAGCAGTAGATGCTATTCGTACAGTAGGTTTGCAACGAGCAGAAGTTATGGTAAAGGGCGCTGGTAGTGGAAGAGATGCCGCATTACGAGCCATTGCTAAAAGTGGTGTGCGATTAAGTTGTATACGCGATGTAACACCTATGCCGCATAATGGATGTCGACCGCCTAAAAAAAGACGTCTGTAAAAGAATTAACCCGCTTTCAACTTTCATTTCAAGAGAAATAAACGATTCAATGATAAAATAATAATACTAGTCTATTATGGTTCGAGAGGAGGTAGCAGGATCCACTCAAACACTACAGTGGAAGTGTGTTGAATCAAGAGTAGATAGTAAGCGCCTTTATTATGGTCGTTTCATTCTGTCCCCGCTTAGAAAAGGTCAAGCGGACACCGTCGGTATTGCCTTGCGAAGAGCTTTACTTGGAGAAATAGAAGGAACATGTATCACACGTGCAAAATTTGGGAGCGTGCCGCACGAGTATTCTACAATAGCAGGTATTGAAGAATCCGTACAAGAAATTTTACTAAATTTGAAAGAAATTGTATTGAGAAGTAATCTCTATGGAGTTAGAGACGCATCCATTTGCGTCAAAGGTCCTAGATACATAACTGCTCAAGATATCATCTTACCGCCTTCCGTAGAAATCGTTGATACGGCACAACCTATAGCTAACTTGACAGAGCCCATTGATTTCTGTATTGATTTACAGATCAAGAGAGATCGTGGATATCAGACAGAACTCAGAAAGAACTATCAAGATGGAAGTTATCCTATAGATGCTGTATCCATGCCTGTTCGAAATGTGAATTATAGTATTTTTTCTTGTGGGAATGGAAATGAAAAACACGAGATACTTTTTCTAGAAATATGGACTAATGGAAGTTTAACCCCTAAGGAAGCACTTTATGAGGCTTCTCGTAATTTGATTGATTTATTTCTTCCTTTTCTACACGCGGAGGAAGAGGGCGCTAGTTTCGAAGAAAATAAAAACAGGTTTACTCCACCCCTTTTTACTTTTCAAAAAAGATTAACTAATCTAAAGAAAAACAAAAAAGGAATTCCATTGAATTGTATTTTTATTGATCAATTAGAATTGACTTCTAGAACGTATAATTGTCTAAAAAGGGCCAATATACATACACTATTGGACCTTTTGAGTAAGACTGAAGAAGATCTTCTGAGAATTGACAGTTTTCGTATGGAAGATAGAAAACATATATGGGACACTCTAGAGAAGCATCTCCCAATTGATTTACTTAAGAATAAACTCTCGTTTTAAATCCATTGCAATTTTTTTTCTTCTTCTTTTTCGAGTTAGAATAAAAAGAAAACAATTTAGCATCTTTGGTACAATCTATATTTTCGCGAAATGGATCATAATAAAATGGATTTTAGGTATCTAGGGAAGATTCACTTGGAAGTAACTATTTCCTAGATACCTATGGTACTTCACGGTTGAATGAATCAAAAAATATCTAAAAAAGACCTAAAGTTAATGATTTATCAATGGGTAATGTTGCTCCAATACCTAACCAAAGAGCTACTACAGTACCGATTAAAAAAACGGTCGTAGCTACTGGGCGGCGAAATGGATTTTGGAATTTATTGACATTCTCTAGAAAAGGTACTGTCAATAAGCCTGTTGGCACAGAAACCATTAAAAGAACGCCCAATAACTTATTGGGTACCGTACGGAGTATTTGAAACACGGGAAAGAAGTACCACTCGGGTAATATTTCCAGAGGAGTTGCAAACGGATCTGCCGGTTCACCAATCATTGATGGCTCGAGAACCGCTAAACCTACATTACATGCAATAGTACCTAGAATTACTACTGGAAAAATATATAAAAGATCGTTGGGCCATGCGGGTTCCCCGTAATAATTATGTCCCATCCCTTTAGCTAATTTAGCTCTTAATACAGGATCATTTAAGTCTGGTTTCTTTGTTATTGGGATAGGTGAACTCTTTAGGATCCATCCCCCAAAGGAACCGGACATGAGAATTTATCATCATCCGGCTCGAGCAAGAGTGAAAGAAATAAGACCGCGGAAGATCCTTAATAGAATTAAGGTTTATAATGACTCAATGACTCTAGGCAAGAAAAGCTTTATCAGATTCTCTTTTCCGAAGTTGCACCTACAACTACTCATTGAAAATAATCCTATTCTTATGGGTAAATGCTCAATATCCAAGTGGGCTTACAAATTTGATCATGATCAATTGCTTTGTGGATTGTCTCATGTCTCTTGATTAGTTGGTATTTATCCCCTCAATATCGCAAGTTTCTTACCTCCAAACAAAATATTTACTTGTTACTAATAAAAAATCAAAAAGTTTAGCCTACATTCTTCCTTAGATCCCTTCTTTTACTCCGATAGTATTGCGGATCACAATCGATGCAAAGAAAATGAATGCATTTCCATACTATAATAAAAAGGTAAGTGTAATAAATAGAGAACTGGATCATGTCACATGACTTATTCCATTTCTACTCTATGGGATCTTACGGAGCCTGTTCATGGATGACATGGTTGCGGTATGATCATAGAAGATATTCTCCTCAAGTGAACCAGCCTATCCTTCCTAGGTAGGGGACTTACATGTTGATTGGATGCGGAGACACCTTTGGTTGTGAATTCTAATGTGGCAGATCCAATTCTTTATCTGCATGGCCAAATCAATAATTCAAGTCACACACTCCCATAATCCGCCTTTTTTCTTTCGTAAAATTAACTTCAACTATTTGTATTGTATAAAAATACTTTGGAGTTGAAGAGAAGTATCCAAATGACATGTGTTATTTTACAATAACCCATGCTTGTAGCAATGAAATACCAAAACCTACCCGATATGATATATGATAATTATAATTCTCTATGATATGCCTTCCCTATAAAGGACCCGAAATACCTTGCTTACGTATCATTGGAAAGTGCATTAACATAAATACGGCAGTAAGCAGAGGCAGTACAAAGGTATGTAAACTATAAAAACGAGTCAAAGTGGATTGGCCCACACTAGCACTTCCGCGTAATAACTCCACTAAAGGCGATCCTATTACCGGAATGGCGTCAGGTACACCTGTCACAATTTTGACTGCCCAATAGCCAATTTGATCCCAAGGCAAAGAATAACCAGTTACACCAAATGATGCAGTCAAAACAGCCAAAACCACACCTGTGACCCAAGTTAATTCGCGGGGTTTTTTAAATCCCCCTGTGAGATACACACGAAATACATGCAGGATCATCATTAAAACCATCATACTTGCTGACCATCGATGAACTGATCGGATTAACCAACCAAAGTTGGCCTCGGTCATTATGTATTGAACCGAGGAAAAAGCCTCTGTAACGGTTGGTCGGTAGTAAAAAGTCATAGCAAAACCGGTAGCGACTTGTACTAGAAAACAAGTAAGTGTAATTCCCCCTAAACAATAAAATATGTTGACATGGGGAGGAACATATTTACTAGTTATATCATCTGCAATTGCCTGAATCTCAAGACGTTCCTCAAACCAATCATATACTTTATTGAGATAGGTAACTAACCCGAGTCCCCCTCTAAGAGCCGTATATGAAAATTTCATCTCGTACGGCTCAAGCAGAAACACAAAAATTTTCAACGAATATTAGAAAAAAGGTTCAAAACTTCATCAGCCACTGAATTGGGTCGATTTGCCTTGAAGATATCAAATAAGAAAAATCCGGAATATCTTCTTTGTGATGATAATGCCAAAAAATCTCAAGTTGGCGCGTCTTTCTTTCTTCCTTTCCCTTATGTTGGTCATTAGAGGCTTCTTGACTTTTCTCTTCCCTATAAAGGATTTGTTTTTTTATGCGTAATATAGAAATTATCTTGTTGAGATCCTATGAATCAGTTCAATTAAAACCTTAGATTCATACTAGAGCCACGATGATTTAGTCTCAAGCTAAACAAAAGGCAAGGGTTCTTCGAATAAGAACCGCTTGATAATCATTTATTGAATCAGTGTAATGACTCGACAAAATCGAGAGAAAAAAAGTTGTCTTTTGGGCAAACAAAATTGGAAGGAAGAAAATTTCTTTTTTATTTTTATTTAAGAACTACTTGAATTTTTCAGTCTGGTTGCGAGGTCTTAATAGTGAGTATGAATCATAGTTCCATTTTTTTTTGATCCACTCTATCTATTTCGTGTTCCAGATACTAGAATAAATAATATCTGACGAATTAGAATCATCTTGATAGAGATAACAGGCCCTTTCTATGTATTATCAATAGGATCAATTCTAACAAGTCACACACTCATATTCCAGAGATACCGAAACAAAAAAATTCCGCGGTCGAACTACCATAATATCTAGAAATGTAGATCTTAAACTAGAAAGGCTTTTTTGGATGGAAAAACTCTGACTTCCTAGTTTTAGTTAGTAGAAACCTAATTGGTTAAAATTCCGTCCAGTAAAACGGAAGAATTATAAATTTCTAAAATGATAGATAGGAATATAGCGAATAAAGCCATTGCGATCCCCATAAAAGGAGTAGTCCCCCAACCCGGGGCGACTTTCCCATATTCCGAATTCAAGGGTTTCAGTAAACTACCTGCACCAGTTCGTTTTGGCCTAGGTTTAGAACTATCTTCAACGGTTTGTGTAGCCATAAATTCTATTTAATCATTGGTGTTGACTTTGTATACTATTCCGTTGTAGTTGTAAATACACGATCTTTTCGTAGATCCATTGTAATCTTGAAATTCTATAAAAATGGAAACAGCAACTTTAGTCGCCATCTCCATATCTGGTTTACTTGTAAGCTTTACTGGGTATGCCTTATATACCGCGTTTGGGCAACCCTCTCAACAATTAAGAGATCCATTCGAAGAACACGGAGACTAATTTAAGTAAGAAGTCTCCCAGATAGGGGGACTTCTTACTTAAATGAAATTATTTTATTCTTTTAGTTGGAGTTGGTGGAACCTTAGGTGGTTCTCGGAAGAAGATAGCGAAAAAAATTATCCCTAAAGTCGAAACTAAAAGGAACGTATAAACCAATGCTTCCATAGATTCGATCCTGGTTTATTTACAATTATAACTTCCACACCTATTCATTTGTCATTTGGGATAATTTCCCATATAAAGAAAGAAAAAGAGTCAAAGAAAGGATGGGAGATGTTTCCCATGTCAAATCAAAAAAGAGAGGTGAAAGATACTATAACAATGTGTATCAAACTGCCTGTTTCCTTGTAGTTGGATCTCCCACTTTTTGGAATGTTCCAAATTCCACTTGAGCATCCAAATCTGGATCAATACCAGCAAAAACATCTCGGAACAATGTTCTAGCGCCATGCCAAATGTGTCCGAAAAAGAAGAGCAAAGCAAAGGTAGCATGACCAAAAGTGAACCAACCCCTTGGACTGCTGCGAAAAACACCATCAGATTTCAAAGTAGCCCGGTCTAATTCAAAAATTTCCCCTAATTGAGAACGCCTCGCATATTTTTTTACAGTAGCAGGATCAGAATAACTTACTCCATTAAGTTCGCCACCATAGAACTCCACCGTTACACCTACTTGTTCAACACTATATTTGGATTCTGCTCTTCTAAAAGGAACGTCTGCTCTAACAATTCCCTCCTCATCTACCAAAACAACCGGAAATGTTTCAAAAAAAGTAGGCATACGGCGTACAAAAAGCTCACGTCCTTCTTTATCTCTAAAGACGGGATGTCCTAACCATCCAACAGCTATTCCATCCCCATTGTCCATTGAGCCTGCTCTGAATAATCCCCCTTTTGCCGGATTATTACCAATATAATCATAAAAGGCTAATTTTTCGGGAATTTTAGACCAAGCTTCTGATAAACTAAGATTTTCGGCTAAACCATTGCTAACTCTTCGATATATTTCTTGCTGAAAGTATCCCTGATCCCACTGATAACGAG
Organism: Triticum urartu; assembly: GCF_056163025.1. Classification (NCBI taxonomy): domain Eukaryota; kingdom Viridiplantae; phylum Streptophyta; class Magnoliopsida; order Poales; family Poaceae; genus Triticum; species Triticum urartu. The sequence continues at coordinate 19,739 of NW_028260138.1, read as the reverse complement.
TAGGCCCAAATAATTCGATTGGGGTCGTTGCTGACCCATACCACATAGTTCCAGCAACTACGAAAGCTGCAAAAAAAACAGCAGCGATACTACTGGAAAGTACAGTTTCAATATTGCCCATACGTAATCCTTTATATAGACGTTGAGGCGGACGGACACTAAGATGGAATAAGCCCGCTAATATACCCAATGTACCCGCAGCAATATGATGAGAAGCTATTCCCCCCGGAACAAAAGGATCAAAACCTTCTGCACCCCACGCTGGATTTACAGCTTGTACTTTTCCAGTTAGTCCATAAGGATCGGATACCCATATCCCAGGACCATACAAACCCGTTACATGAAATGCCCCAAAGCCAAAGCAAGCCACCCCTGCAAGAAATAAATGAATTCCAAAGATCTTGGGCAAATCCAAAGAGGGTTTTCCCGTCCGCTCATCAGAGAATATTTCTAGGTCCCAATATACCCAATGCCAGATCGCTGCCAAGAAACACAAGCCAGAAAACACAATATGCGTACCTGCCACACCTTCATAACTCCAAATACCCGGATTTGTTACAGTTCCTCCTGAAATACTCCAACCACCCCACGAATCCGTTATTCCTAAACGAGTCATGAAGGGAATTACGAACATACCTTGTCTCCACATTGGATCCAGAACAGGATCAGAGGGATCAAAAACTGCTAATTCGTATAAAGCCATTGAGCCAGCCCAACCAGAAACTAGAGCTGTGTGCATTATATGCACCGCAAGCAATCGACCCGGATCATTCAATACGACAGTATGAACACGATACCAAGGCAAACCCATGGAAATACCCCTTTAGCAAAGAAAAATAGACACGATGTCGCTTTATTTTATCGCATTGAAAAAGACTATCCATATCCTATGTACCTAACCCTTCTAGGGGATTCTGTGTCAGAAAGCGCGAATATTTATTTCATTCCATTAAAAATAAGAAGCCAATTCTGTTCATAAGAAGAAAGAGAAGCAGATCTATTCTATACTCGATAAGTGCCAATATGCAATGGGTAACTTGGCCAATTTGGAAAAAACGAAGAATAGATCGCTACCCCTCTTTGTTTAGCATTCAAATCACCCATTCCCTTTTCTTTATTCAATCTGTCTTACATTCCTTATATGTATAACCTTTCAATCTACGTATTAATAGAATCTATAATATTCATATAGAATAAGAATAAAAATTAAGACAATAAACTGCGGATTCTTTCTTTCTGTTCCATTCTTACGTTTCCATATTAAAGTGTGGTTTTCTTACTTAAATTTAATAATATTAATCTAATATGCCCATTGGTGTTCCAAAAGTACCTTACCGGATTCCTGGAGATGAAGAAGCGACTTGGGTTGACTTATACAATGTTATGTATCGAGAAAGGACACTTTTTTTAGGTCAAGAGATTCGTTGCGAGATCACGAATCATATTACAGGTCTCATGGTATATCTGAGTATAGAAGATGGAATTAGTGATATTTTTTTGTTTATAAACTCCCCAGGCGGGTGGCTAATCTCAGGAATGGCTATTTTTGATACGATGCAAACGGTGACACCAGATATATATACAATATGCCTCGGAATAGCCGCCTCCATGGCGTCCTTCATTCTGCTTGGAGGAGAACCCACCAAGCGTATAGCATTCCCTCACGCGAGGATTATGCTTCACCAACCTGCTAGTGCTTATTATCGGGCAAGGACACCAGAATTTTTACTAGAAGTAGAAGAGTTACACAAAGTTCGCGAAATGATCACAAGGGTTTATGCAGTAAGAACAGGCAAGCCTTTTTGGGTTGTATCCGAAGACATGGAAAGGGATGTTTTTATGTCAGCAGACGAAGCCAAAGCTTATGGACTTGTCGATATTGTAGGGGATGAAATGATTGACAAGCACTGCGATACTGATCCAGTGTGGTTTCCAGAAATGTTTAAGGATTGGTAGTGTCCGGATTTCTTGTAAAGTTATTTCACAGCTAAATTCGTGTTTTCCTCGATTTAATAGAAAATAGAAAGACTTCATGATGAGCAATCATCAGGTTAAGATGGATCTAAACCAATCCATTTTTTTCTATATACATACAACATGCCGACGGTTAAACAACTTATTAGAAACGCAAGACAGCCAATACGAAATGCTCGAAAAACGGCCGCGCTTAAAGGATGCCCTCAGCGTCGAGGAACATGTGCTAGGGTGTATGTGCGACTCGTTCAGATCATGACTTCAAACAAATATAAAAAAAATTGAAGTATCCATGATTAGTACCAATGAATAGGATATAGCTTCTCTATCCTAGATTTCTATGGTATATGGAATTTATGGTTTCCTTTGGTGCAAATCCAATTATCTAAATTGGAAATAAGAAGCAATTCTCCCATTGGTAGCAAATGGTTATCCATTAAGCGGAGGAAATAGTAATAAAAAGAAAAAGGCTTATGCTCCTTTATCTTAAAAGAACGGACTAACAGGGTCAGCTACTTAGCCAACTTTCATAATTAAATACCGTCACTGTATGGATAACTCTTATTGTGAAAAGAGCTATTTACTCTATAATGGATAGGTAGAGCCAAAGAATGTGGACTATACAAGTTCGCAATACCTTTTGATGAAAGAAAGGGCTCCGGTGTATAGAGAGGGCCTCACCGTTTAAAAGGGAACCATAGAAACGATGGAACCCACTATTTTTTTTAGTATTATTAGAATGAATTTGTTATTTCGTATAGAAATAACTGAACGGAGTGGAATAAAAAATCGTGGTTGGGAAGGTTACTATAGCAAAAGCCATTGGAATTAATATTTTATATATCGGAATAATTAGTTTTGTTATTAATGAGAAAAAGGGTGGCTAAAAGAAGAGAAATCATTAGTTATTCATTAAGGTTAATTTGATTCAATGACCAGAGTTCCGCGAGGATATATAGCCCGGAGACGACGAACAAAAATGCGTTCATTTGCCTCAAACTTTAGAGGGGCTCATTTAAGACTTAATCGAATGATTACCCAACAGGTAAAAAGAGCTTTTGTTTCCTCTCATCGAGATAGAGGTAGGCAAAAGAGGGATTTTCGTCGTTTGTGTGGATCACTCGGATAAACGCAGCAACGCGGGTATATAAAGTATTCGATAGTTATAGTAAATTAATACACAACCTGTACAAGAAGAAATTGATTCTTAATCGTAAAATGCTTGCACAAGTAGCTGTATCAAATCCAAATAATCTTTACACGATTTCCAATAAAATAAAGATCATCAATTAAAGGTATAAATAAAGTAATATACTGGAATAATAAAAGATGAATTCCCGGAGAGGGAACTCCGGGAAGATACAATAAATTAAGATTAAGTGGTAGGAATCAACGAGCTGGATTACTTTCTTTATAATATATATAGGTCTGGCCCTTTCGAATTCGAATAAAACATCAACAATCGGAACTTAAGTTCCGGTTGTTGTTTCTTAAATTTTGGTTGTTGTTTCTTAAGTTTCGATTGGAATTGTACTTTTGCGTTAATTGAGGAATATGTCTATTTTTTCTGGGTCTAGAACCTGTAATTATTGAAATTGACTGGGCTTGAAATTGCTTTTCGTTCTCATAGTTACGAAACGGTAAGAAAGATAAAATACGAGCCTGTTTTATAGCAAGAGTAATTAATCGTTGTTGTTTCAAGGTTAATCTATTTATTCGTCTCGATAATATTTTTCCTTGTTCACTAATAAATCTATTAATTAAACTCATGTTTCTATAATCAATTCGATCTCCCGGGCCAATCCGGGGACGCCTACGAAAAGGTTGTTTAGATTTACGAAAAGGTTGCTTGAATTTACGAAAAGTTTGCTTGGATTTACGAAAGGGTTGCTTGGATTTATTAAAAGTTTGCTTGGATTTACTAAAGGGTTGCTTAGATTTAAGAAAAGGTTGTTTAGATGTATACATGATTTATTCCTTATTTAAAATTTGAAAATTTGAAAATTCACTTCTTTATTTTATTAATTTAGGATCCAGAAGAAGTAGTTTTTCTTTGATCCATATCTTATTTGATTCATATTATAGTATATGAATACCCTCTATACATATGAAATAATATCTACCGGAAATCAGATGAGTTGATTTGTATTTTGTATTCTATACTATGTTTTCTTTATATATTAAATATGAAGTTCTTACTCTTTCTGTTGTTTGGAAAGATCAAACACACGATGTTCCTATTTCTTTATTTCGTGATGAGTCGTATGCTTGCGACAATAACGACAAAATTTTTTGAATTCTAATTGTCCGGGTGTATTGTGGCGATTCTTTTGAGTACTATATCTAGAAATCCCCGTCGATTCCTCATTGGCACCTTTTCGAACACAACTGATGCATTCCAAAATAACTCTGATTCTAACATCTTTTCCCTTGGCCATGAACCTCCTTTTCTTTTTGGATTGACTTAACTTAATTCTTCTACTTATTCTTTTATTCTTCTATTTTGAATCCGAAGAAGAAGAATAAAATTCATTAGAATAATTTTTTTTTATTCTTTAATTAAGTAATAAAAAATAGAGAAATAATTAAAGAATACAATCCTTGTCGAATTAGCAAAGATTTTGGTTCGAAATCCTTTCATTTAATTAGCCAGCCCCGCCTTTTCTATGCTCTGATTTCTGAGGCCTTATTTAGCTTGGGTACCCCTTTAAATTGAATTTCTATTTTCAAAAATGGGGTTTACCAAATTTTTAATGACTCTGAGGTTCAACCCAATCCATCTTTTCTTTCTTTTTCCTTCCGATACTAAAAAAAGATTGAAAAGGATCAAATTTTGTCATATCACGAAGAAATCTATCCCTCCCATAGCAATAACTAGAATTAAAAAAAAGGGAATGACAAAGCATCTGGGAATAAACGATTAATTTCTATCAATAAACCTGCTAAAGCACCAAACCATAGAGTACTTAGCACGGGTGCTACAGAGAGATATGTTTTTATATCCCGCATTGAAAATCCTCCTTCCTTGTTGGAATACATATATGATCATAAACTCTTGCCCAAGATTGTTATGCTATATATAAAATGAACCATATCGACGAAATTTTCCTATCCCTAAAAAAGAAAAAGATGACCCCTTCTTCCTATATATTACCAAGGAAAAGTAATCCTTCTTTTATAGGCGAAATTATATTGGATTTTATATGTATATAATTCCTTAATTATATGAGACCAAAAAGAAGAAATGACACGAGGGTTCTATATATAGATAGAGAAAGAAAGAAGAAGAAAATTATGATGTGGAAAAGAAGACAGGAATTGTGTACAATGGCATTGTACAACAATTTAATTTGGAAAAGGGATGTAGCGCAGCTTGGTAGCGCGTTTGTTTTGGGTACAAAATGTCACAGGTTCAAATCCTGTCATCCCTACCTATTACTTCTTTCTTCTTTATAGGCAGTAGCGACGAGATCAATTAAAGTAAAGTGGGTATAACTTGAATTTGTGGAGACTATACGTACGTGAGATACATTAGGAATAGAAAAAGATTTTCTTTTTGAATGAATGAAAGCGCTCTTAGTTCAGTTCGGTAGAACGCGGGTCTCCAAAACCCGATGTCGTAGGTTCAAATCCTACAGAGCGTGATTCCATCTATTTTATGTCGAAGCAGAGTAAAATAACTTAACAAAATTGAATTGTAACTCCAATTTCAATTTGACCTCCTCTCTGGTCTGGAGGAGGTCAATCAAAAAAAAAAAATGACTCAATCAAAGATCCAACTGATCCCCACGCCTGTATTGCAAATACGCAGTCACGAATAATCCCGCTAAAGTAATAGGAATTAGGCCTAAGACGATTCCAAATAGAAAAACTTCAATCATTTCGATTTGTTCGAGGGGATAAAAAAAGAGGTACGATCTATCCCTAAATAGTACTCTAAATTATCCACGAATCTCAATGACCAAGAAAAGAATTCCTAATTAGTCTGGAAAAGAGTCGTAGAATGCCAGGAATCCCAAAGAAAGATTTTTCTTTTCTGAATTATAATTATTCAGTCAATTCAAATAAGGCGTATCTTGTTCAAGCCAATAAATAGAGCTGGGGTTATAGTTAAAGCAGCCAGTAGAAAACCAAAATAACTAGTTAAAGTAAGCATGAAAGAGTTAAATTCCATTTATTTTTTTTTACTACACTACATATGTTGGTAAAGCATTTACCTAAGTTATGGAAAATTCATAATTCATCAGTTATTTTAGATAATACTAAAAAACAAGATAGAGTAAGATACAGAAGTGTAAAAGAAAGTGGATTCATCAGATGATACATGAGTCCCTAATTCCGAATCAAGAGATTTGTTGTGGAATTTGTCAATTGAGTAAAGTAATAATATTAAGAACTAGATCATCTAACCCCATTGAATGAAAAAAAGAAATTCAATTTTCAGGGAAATTTTTGAATAAGAGATAAATAAACAATTGAATTTGAAAAAAAAAACTTCTTTCTATTTTGGATAATTTCTTTTTCAATAGGACCCTCTTTTTGGAGTGAACGATCGAATATTCCCCTATTCCTTCTTATTTTAACTGATTGTATTCCATATGGAATAAGAGGAGAACAAAAGCATTCCACGACCTGCCAAGGGGCTGTTAAAAAAAAAAAAAAAAGAAAGCTCTTCCTTGAATTTACTTTATTTTTATTCCTTTTTCGAACTCCAACCAAAGTAGATTCGAAGACGAGTCACTTCAATTATCCTTTTAAGTTCTATTCTATCTTCTGTCTTTCCCTATTTCATCTCGTAAAGTTCCGCGCTCGCAGTTTGGTCAAGAAAGTTAGACCTAATCCAACAAACAATACAAGGATGAATTACGAATTATGAAAGGATAGATTTCACATATACTTGTCCTTGTATTGTGTCAGTATGAGAATATCCTTCCTAAATTATTTATCCAAACCTATTGATCATTAACTTAGATTTTCCCAAGATTTTGGCTGCTATTCCGAATTACTCTATTATTCCGAAGCCAATGAAAAGTAAGTAGAACCTACAAAAATGGGGTTTTCTATTGATGCCTTGAATAACATATAGCTTACCTATAGACAAAAAAAAAATAAAAAAGTAATTATGTTTCGGAACCAGGCAAAACCAGATTGCTGTGCCATAGGAAGGATAGCTATACTAATTCGGTATACTCAAAATACACCTTTGGTACAAAATTGACAATCTCACAAGGATGAAATATCAGTAATTTTCTATTTACTGGTCGATCCCATCTTTTACGGAATCAATTCCTTTTTTGAATGTACAAAAATTTTGGGAGTTCAGCATGTCTGGAAGCACGGGAGAACGTTCTTTTGCTGATATTATTACCAGTATTCGATACTGGGTTATTCATAGCATTACTATACCTTCCCTATTCATTGCGGGTTGGTTATTTGTCAGTACGGGTTTAGCTTATGACGTGTTTGGAAGTCCTAGGCCAAACGAGTATTTCACGGAAAGCCGACAAGGAATTCCGTTAATAACCGACCGTTTTGATTCTTTAGAACAACTCGATGAATTTAGTAGATCCTTTTAGGAGGCCCTCAATGACCATAGATCGAACCTATCCTATTTTTACAGTGCGATGGCTGGCTATTCACGGACTAGCTGTACCTACTGTTTTTTTCTTGGGATCAATATCAGCAATGCAGTTCATCCAACGATAAAACAAATTCCAACTATAGAACTATGACACAATCAAACCCGAATGAACAAAATGTTGAATTGAATCGTACCAGTCTATACTGGGGTTTATTACTCATTTTTGTACTTGCTGTTTTATTTTCCAATTACTTCTTCAATTGAGAGAAAGAAAGAGACTAATAAGAATTCTCTTATCCCATTTGGAAGGATACCATCCTTATAACTACCCATGACTGTTTTTGTCTCTAGCATGACCAATTGATAAAATGTGGAGGAAAGTAGGGGAAATGGCCGATACTACTGGAAGAATTCCTCTTTGGCTGATAGGTACTGTAGCTGGTATTGCTGTGATTGGTTTAGTAGGTGTTTTCTTTTATGGTTCATATTCTGGATTGGGTTCATCTCTATAGTAATCGGAGGGACCAGATTGTAAACATGAAAAAGTAGGAGCTTAGCGGGTCCTTACCCCCCTTTATCTGATTAGAGCGGAAAGGACCCGCGGAATTTTTATTTTACTCTTATAACGCGAATTGAATCTATTCGATTCACTCTTATGAAGCAACAAGAAAAAGAGATCACTCGAGGATCCAATATCTTATTCCACGAAGGAAGTATCCTGAAAATCCTTGATTTAGTTTCGAGTAATAAACTAATAAAACCTTAATCAAAACTATTCAACTAGCCTAAAAATAAAAAAACCTTCAATGGAAGAGTTTACTTTTTTTTTGCAAAATTTCTGTAAATTTGAAGTTGAACTTAATTAAACAAGCCAAGCAATTTGCTCACAATCACAAGAAATTTTTCCCCCGCCATATTTTCTTCCCCTCTGTTTGTCCACTACCTCGGCTAAACCTAAGCAAAAGAAAAAGAGGTCCAAGAGACAGACCCGAATAAAGAAGAAATAGTAATCTTTGACGAATTAGGAAGAAAAAGGATTCTTATTTTGATACAAGAAGAATCGGCACAAGAAAAAGGCTTTTTCTTGTGCCGAATAGACGATTAAGAAGACCTGCAATCCCTCCGAAAAAGAAGAAATTTTAATTTGATTGTTCTCGCCTTTGCCTTGGATTCTCTTCTTTTGCATGGGATATAAATAAGGAATTCCAGACATCTCATAAACAAAAAGCAGTCTAAACAAAAAAAGGATTTCCAAAATAGATCATAGATAATTCTAGCAATTGCCAATAAATCGAGGCTTTTTACCAACTTGATGGTAAGAAATCCCGGGACCTAGAAATTCATTTCGTACAATTGAACCTTTTCAAACTGTTTCTTTTTGAGAACCAAAAAAACTTGTGCCAAAATAACGGATGCGAAGAAGAACAAAAGGCCTTGGACACGTAATGGATCCTGAAGCACGATTTCTGCGTCCCCCTGACCAAAACCTCCCACATTAGGATTGCTTGTTAATGGTTGATCAAGCTTGATGGATTCCCCCTCTGAAACAAGAAGTTCTGGTCCGGGAGGTATAATATCAATCACTTGGCGTCCATCTGATGCATCAACTATGGATATTTCATACCCCCCCTTTTCTTTACGTAGTATTTTTCTTACTATACCTGTTGACGTAGCATTATAGACTGTATTGTTACTCTTGCTACCATCAGGATAGATCTGTCCTCTTCCTCGGTTTCCCCCTACATATATGGGATATTTTAAGAAATGAGCATCTTTCTTCGTAGCAGGATCAGGGGAAAGAATGGGAAAGACAATTTCACTATATTTCTTACCGGGAACAGGGCCTATCACAAGAATGTTTTTTTTATCGGGACGATAACTCTGAAAAGCAAGATTTCCTATCTTTTCTTTTAACTCAGGGGAAATACGATCGGGCGGCGCTAATTCGAATCCCTCGGGCAAAATAAGAACAGCACCTACATTCAACCCTCCCTTTTTTCCATTAGCAAGAACTTGTTTCAATTGCATATCATAAGGAATTCGAAGAACTGCTTCAAATACAGTATCGGGAAGCACAGCTTGGGGAACTTCAATATCGACGGGCTTGCTAGCTAAATGGCAATTGGCACATACAATTCGTCCAGTTGCTTCTCGTGGGTTTTCATAACCCTGCTGCGCAAAAATGGGATATGCATTTGAAATAGATGTCCGAGTTATTACGTATATCATGATCGATACAGAAATCGATCGAGTTATCTGTTCCTTTACCCAAGAAAAAGTATTTCTATTTTCCATGTCCAATCGCAGATCCCAGAATTTCTACAATAAATTAGATAGGTAGCTAAGCTAATCTAGTTCCCTATACACGAATCTGTTGTCATTCTACTGCAACAGTTGTACTGCAATGATGAATACCTTAAAGTAGGTATAAATAGAAAGAATTTTGCTAAAATGGAAAAGGGCTTTCTTTCTAAAAAAAGATGCTTGCTAATTTGATTAATATTAATATCGGGAGATCAAATGAATTTATGCTTCACTAATTGAATGATAAATGACTACAAGCGAAGGAGATAGACGATTTAAACAAAAAAAGACCCAAAATTTCAAACATGTATCTAGAATTACTGGAAAACTACAAACAAAAATAGTGAAAATAAGCTCGTTAGGAGCCCATCCAAAATCGTTGTAGACCCAACGAATTACTAGTTCCCAACCACGGGTGGAGTGAAATCCAACAAAAAAATCAGTAACTAAAAGAATAAAAAAAGCTTTTATTGAGTCATTTAAATTATAGAAGAATTCCTGAACCCAAGAATTCAAAATGACAAGTTCCTCTTTACCCAGAAAAAAAGAACCACTTAGAATAGCCAAACAGATTATATTTGTCGAGAAATGCAAAATGGTATGGAGATGATCCTCATTATTTATTTTGACCCATTGTATTATTTCCTTGTGTATTCCTGTAGGAGGTTTTTGTACATGTGTCTTTAGTTTCCCTTTTATCATCTCGTCCAAGAGAGAAAGTTCTTCTAATTCTATGAATCTTTCTAGAATCCTTTTCTCTTGAATATCAGTTAAGAGAGTTTCGGATTGCCTGGTATTCCACCAATTCTTAATCCAAAGTTCCAGACATTTGTTAAATGAGGAAGAGACCCCCCAAGGCAAAAGTACGATAAATACAAGATATAGTAAAGAAGGCAATGCTTTCTTTTTTTTCATTTTTGATCTGTAAATGGAGTTGTTAATGAATATGCTTCATTCGCTGACTCTATTCCATTCCCTGACTCTATATGATGATATTTCTATTTCATGATATTTCTATTTCTTTGAAGCAAAAACTCTATAGGTTTGATACCCTGTATCTATTCTTCTTTTTTGTATATTAGTTATTAGTGGAATTTCAGTGCATTGGGTTCTTTCTTAGATCTAGATGGAATGAAATAGTGAAATAGAATAAAAAAAAAGCCCTTTCGGATGAAAAAGGAAGAATAGTATGCGATATATCTAACTTGGATAAAAAAAAATTAAAAGCAAATTTCTCTTATCCTCGTTTGTTCCTTCCTTTAGATAAATACTTAAAAATCCCCTTACAATAACAAATCCAATTTAGAAGGGACTTCCTCCCTGTGTTGAGAAAACTTTTCTTCTTCCAATTCTTCTTTTCTTCATTCAACTCAGTTCAAAAAAGATACCTCAAAATACTTCAATTGGTACGCGCAAGAAATAGGCCAATTCGGCAGCTTTTTGTTCAATTTCTCGTGGAGTAAAAAATTTATCATCAGTACGAGTCAAGGGAATGATCCCCTGGCCCCGGATTTCCATATAAAGAATACGACGAGGATAAAGACCCTCTTTAACCTGAATTCTAATTGATTGGATATCCCGCATAAGGAATCGAAGGAAGACGCGACGTTTTATTCCAGGGAATCCCCAACGAAAAATGCACACTATTCCCTCTTTTCTATCGAATCGGTCATAACCACTACCTACATTCCACAAAATAGTACACCACAAGTAGGAGCTAATGAATAGGCCTGCGATTCCGTAGAAAGACATCACGACCCCCTGCGGAAAAAAAAGAATTTCTTGAGATGGAAGTATAGATATAATATTCTTACCAAGATAACTGGAAATCCCAACCGATAAGAATCCTAGTGAACCTAGAAAAAGAATACAGGCCCAGAAAAAATTACCCCTTTTTCGAGAACCTTTTAGAAGTTCTACCCATATGTGTTCTGATCGCCAATTCATATTAGATATACTAAATCCAGCAGCGGTCGATTGAAATTGAGAGAATAAGCTAAATAATTTTGACTTTACTTTTTTTGATTCTGAAATCGCCTTCAGCAACTAGTACTCCTGTGAAATAATAGGTTAGATACATTGACTTTCTATTCAAAAAATATTCGTTGATTCAATTAAAATAAATAAAATAAAACTCGCTATACCTGGCTCTGCATATTCATGCATTTATGCTCGTAGCCTATATCCGCATCCATAACCGTTTTTCATTTGTGTGTAGAAAGTGTGTGTAGAAAAAGCCACATACCCTACCATATTATATTACTTACACTAAAAAATACTAGACAATCTTATTTTTTTGCACATAAAGAAATAAAGAAGTCATTGCAATTGCCGGAAATACTAAGCCTACTAAAGGCACGAAAATAGAAGGTAAGTTTAAATCCGTCATGGAATAGGTGTCTCAATTCAAATTTACTATTTCTATCTAGTCGAAAAATATCTTAAGATTCTTATGATATAATTAAGTATATCTATTATAAGGAATATTGACTATTGTATTGTATTTTTTATTTTTAGTTTGAAAAATATTCTGTAAAAAAAATGAAAGGATAATAAGAAAATTCCAAAAAAGGAGAACTAATTAAAAAGATTTTATTTTGATTTTCCCATCCTCATGGCCTTTCTATCTTTCTAATCTAATTTGAAATTGGATTCAAAAGAAAGCGGTTAGAATTTACTTCCTGCATACATACTTCTCTAGAAGCGCATACAATAATGCGTGGTAAAGGCGGAAAAATAGTATATTCAATCAAAATCAAAGGGCAAATTATCTTACCTACTATAGATCCCCTACTACCCTCTTAGACTTTAAAAGGCGATATACCACCCAAAGAAAGGGTATGAAAATGCCGGGTGGAGTTAGCTTTTCGACGAAGACCTGTCCCGTGCAGCGAAGCCCTGTTAGTAAGACCCCCCGCAATAATGGATTATAGAAGAATATTATTCCAAATACTCCTCTGGACGCATATAGTAGCATTGCGATTCCGAATCTTTTTTATTTATGAATATGAACAGAAAAAATTCATTGTATCGTTGGGTCGGAGCGGAGGTTTGGTCCAGAAAAATTAGAAACAAAACGTCTACTCTACCGCATTGAAGTCTATAGCGCTGTATTTCCACGAAAGTATAATTCTTACCATCAGGATACGATCCTTTCTTTTGAACTAAACGTCTCTACGATGGGTCCAGGTTCTATGTCCAATCCCAAATCAAGGATTTCTCGCTCTTGATCGGAGTCATAAACTAAAAAAAAACTACCTTTTTATCCTTTTTCTCAAGGTTATAGAAAACTTCCTTATCTAGTTCTAGCATTTTGAAAAAAAAAAAATGCTTCTTTTTTTACACACAGTTCGAGTCACTTGTTGACTCACGATTACGCCTGTTAAAAGTTTCAAACGTCCTCTTTTTTGAAATTGAAAGAGAGTCCTATAAAAAGGTCTAACTTCCAAACTATGTCTTTTTTCATTCATTCTCCTTTAGTTTTTTTCTCTATCTAGAAGTGGAATAGAATAACCCGGTTGAAGGGTAATGATCATACGTCTGTAATGCATTGTATGGCCCAGAATAGGTCCTATTCTTCTACCTTTTCCAGGTAGTCGATGGCTATTCACAGCTACCACCTTAACACCAAAGAAGAGTTCGACCCAATGCTTTATTTCTGTCTTAGTGAATCCCGATTCGACATTAAAAGTATATTGATTCTTTCCCAATAAACGAAGACTTTTTTCTGTAAATACTGCGTATTTGATTCCATTATCATTATCATATGATAATACTATATTTTATTATTTTATTATTTTATTTGTATTTCTTTATTGTATTATACCTTAATATATATATTCTAGATATATAGAATAGACGAATCTCAATTTGTCAAGTCTCATGATCATATCATGATCTATTTTTATTCGGCTCAATCTTTTTTTTCTAAAAAAGATTGAGCCGAGTTTAATTGCAATCAATTAGAAGAATAAAGAAGAATTACTGCATTTCATAACTGATTTTTTTCTCTTTTTATTTCGTTTCTTTTTTATTTATACCTTCTTTATCTTTAGTTTTATCTAGTTAATCAATAGTATCTACCGGCTCGAACTCGAATTTGATCGCCTTCCATACTTCACAAGCTGCGGCTAGTTCAGGACTCCATTTGCAAGCTGCTCGGATAATTTCATTACCTTCGCGAGCAAGATCGCGCCCTTCGTTACGAGCTTGTACACAGGCTTCTAAAGCCACTCGATTAGCTGCTGCACCAGGTGCATTTCCCCAAGGATGTCCTAAAGTTCCTCCACCAAATTGTAATACAGAATCGTCCCCAAAGATTTCGGTCAGAGCTGGCATATGCCAAACATGAATACCACCTGAAGCTACCGGTATAACACCTGGCATGGATACCCAGTCCTGAGTGAAAAAGATACCGCGAGCACGATCTTTTTCAATAAAATCATCGCGCAATAAATCAACAAAACCTAAAGTCATTTCGCGTTCCCCTTCTAACTTACCTACTACTGTACCGGAGTGGATATGATCTCCCCCAGACATACGCAATGCTTTAGCTAATACACGGAAATGCATACCATGATTTTTCTGTCTATCAATAACTGCATGCATTGCACGGTGAATGTGAAGAAGTAGGCCATTGTCGCGGCAATAATGAGCCAAAGTAGTATTTGCGGTGAATCCCCCAGTTAAGTAGTCATGCATTACAATAGGAACCCCTAATTTCTTGCAAATACAGCTCTCTTAATCATTTCTTCACATGTACCCGCAGTCGCATTCAAGTAATGCCCCTTGATTTCACCGGTTTCGGCCTGTGATTTATAAATAGCTTCGGCACAAAAGACAAAACGGTCTCTCCAGCGCATAAATGGTTGTGAGTTTACGTTTTCATCATCTTTGGTAAAATCAAGTCCACCACGTAGACACTCATAACACGCTCTACCATAATTTTTTGCGGATAATCCCAATTTTGGTTTAATAGTACATCCCAATAAAGGACGACCGTACTTGTTCAACTTATCTCTTTCAACTTGGATACCATGAGGCGGGCCTTGGAAAGTTTTTGAATAAGTAGGGGGAATTCGTAGATCCTCCAAACGTAGAGCACGTAGGGCTTTGAAACCAAATACGTTACCTACAATGGAAGTAAACATGTTAGTAACGGAACCCTCTTCAAATAGGTCTAATGGATAAGCTACATAACAGATCCATTGGTTGTCTTCCCCAGCAACAGGCTCGATGTGATAGCATCGTCCTTTGTAACGATCAAGACTGGTAAGTCCATCAGTCCAAACAGTTGTCCATGTACCAGTAGAAGATTCGGCAGCTACTGCAGCCCCTGCTTCTTCGGGCGGAACCCCAGGCTGAGGACTTACTCGGAATGCTGCCAAGATATCAGTATCCTTAGTTTCATACTCTGGGGTGTAGTAAGTCAATTTATAATCTTTAACACCAGCTTGAAATCCAACACCTGCTTTAGTTTCTGTTTGTGGTGACATAAGTCCCTCCCTATAACTCTTGAATTAAGAATTCTCACAATAACAGGGTCTACTCGATGTTAATTAGGCGTAAATGAAACTTTAGCAAAAATCTCGTAAAACAAAAAGGATATTCAATTAATATAATATCAACTCATTAAAGAAAATTGAGGGCATGCTTAGGTTAATGAATATGTTTCATTCATATATAATGCGTACACCCTGTGTATGTTCTATCCTATAGGAATTCCAATATAGGAATTCGATAGGAATTGAGTTGTTGTTATGGTAAGTTAACACGGTTCGTTATTAAACCATGGATTTGATTTACCAAATCCATAATTATTGTATACTCTTTGATAGATATAGCGCAACCCAAATTAATTCCTAATCCTTATTTTACAAGTTCTTAATAGTTCTCTTTTCTTATTTTGAATGCAAATACCTAACTAAATACTAATAAAATTCTTTGTTGACAGCAATCTATGCTTCACAGTAGTATATATTTTGTATATCGAAGTCCTAGATAGGAAAGTAGAGTAGGCACAGATCCTCCACAAAAGGCAAAATGTATATGAAAAAAAAGATTGATTGAACTTTCCAATGGACTCATTCCATGAGTAAACGATTGAATGGGATTCGCTTGGGCAACGAAATCAAGTCCTGGTCCCCTTTTCTCTCTTATTGAATTAACTAATTCATTTCCTTTTTACTTTTGGATTTTTTTTGATTTGATTTGGCATTATTCAACAATAAAAAAAGAAAAATTTCGACAAATTCCTTTTTTTTAATTATGTGATAATTATGAGAACCAATCCTACTACTTCTCCTCCCGGGGTTTCCACAATTGAAGAAAAAAGTACAGGTCGTATCGATCAAATTATTGGACCCGTGCTGGATGTCACTTTTCCCCCAGGCAAGTTACCTTATATTTATAACGCTTTGGTAGTCCAGAGTAGAGACACTGCCGATAAGCAAATTAATGTGACTTGTGAGGTACAACAATTATTAGGAAATAATCGAGTTAGAGCTGTAGCTATGAGTGCTACGGACGGGTTGATGAGAGGAATGGAAGTGATTGACACGGGAGCTCCTCTCAGTGTTCCGGTCGGTGGAGCTACTCTCGGACGAATTTTCAACGTTCTTGGGGAGCCTGTTGACAATTTGGGTCCTGTAGATAGTAGTGCAACGTTCCCTATTCATAGATCTGCGCCTGCCTTTATCGAGTTAGATACGAAATTATCCATCTTTGAAACAGGTATTAAGGTCGTCGATCTTTTAGCTCCTTATCGACGTGGAGGAAAAATAGGACTATTTGGGGGGGCTGGAGTAGGTAAAACAGTACTGATCATGGAATTAATCAATAACATTGCTAAAGCTCATGGGGGCGTATCCGTATTCGGTGGAGTAGGGGAACGGACTCGTGAAGGAAATGATCTTTATATGGAAATGAAGGAATCCGGAGTAATTAATGAAAAAAATATTGAGGAATCAAAGGTAGCTCTAGTCTATGGCCAAATGAATGAACCACCGGGAGCTCGTATGAGAGTTGGTTTAACTGCCCTAACTATGGCGGAATATTTCCGAGATGTTAATAAGCAAGACGTGCTTTTATTTATCGATAATATCTTTCGTTTTGTTCAAGCAGGATCAGAGGTATCCGCTTTATTAGGGAGAATGCCCTCCGCAGTGGGTTATCAACCTACTCTTAGTACAGAAATGGGTTCTTTGCAAGAAAGAATTGCTTCTACTAAAAAGGGATCTATAACTTCGATTCAAGCAGTTTATGTACCTGCAGACGATTTGACCGACCCTGCCCCTGCCACAACATTTGCACATTTGGATGCTACTACCGTACTTTCCAGAGGATTAGCTTCCAAGGGTATTTATCCAGCAGTAGATCCTTTAGATTCAACCTCGACTATGTTACAGCCTCGGATCGTTGGCAACGAACATTATGAAACTGCGCAAAGAGTTAAGGAAACTTTACAACGTTACAAAGAACTTCAGGACATTATCGCAATTCTTGGCTTGGATGAATTATCGGAAGAGGATCGTTTAACTGTAGCAAGAGCAAGAAAAATTGAGCGTTTCTTATCACAACCGTTCTTTGTGGCAGAAGTTTTTACTGGTTCTCCAGGAAAGTATGTTGCTCTTGCGGAAACTATTAGGGGATTTCAACTAATCCTTTCCGGAGAATTAGACGGCCTACCTGAACAGGCTTTTTATTTGGTGGGTAACATCGATGAAGCTAGCACGAAAGCTATAACCTTAGAAGAGGAGAACAAATCGAAGAAATGAAATTAAATCTTTATGTACTGACTCCTAAGCGAATTATTTGGGATTGTGAAGTGAAAGAAATCATTTTATCCACTAATAGTGGCCAAATTGGCGTATTACCAAACCACGCCCCCATTAACACAGCAGTAGATATGGGTCCTTTGAGAATACGCCTCCTCAACGACCAATGGTTAACAGCGATTCTGTGGAGCGGTTTTGCGAGAATAGTTAATAATGAGATCATCATTTTAGGAAATGATGCGGAACTGGGTAGTGATATTGATCCGGAAGAAGCTCAAAAGGCACTTGAAATAGCCGAAGCTAACTTGAGTAAAGCTGAGGGTACGAAAGATTTGGTTGAAGCGAAGCTCGCTCTCAGACGAGCTAGGATACGAATCGAGGCTGTCAATTGGATTCCCCCATCCAATTGAAGACAATCCAGTGGTTTATAGTTGATACAAAGAAAAAGGGAAGAGGGGTAGAAAAAGTTATTAGATAGCGAAGCGAAGTAAGTCCAATGCTATCTAGTAATTTTTCTACCTACTTACCTACTATTGGATTTGAACCAATGACTCCCGCCGTATGAAAGCAATACTCTAACCACTGAGTTAAGTAGGCAATTTATCACCACAAAGGAAGACCCATTACTTCGATCGATTATATATTGAATCCCTTTTCTAAGCAATACCGCTCTGTTATTGGTCTGTTATATACTAAATACTAAACTAAATACTAAACAGATACAGATCAAAGGGGTATCCTCTGGCATTAGAAAATATTCATCTTGACAAGAAATTATCTATATGTTAAGATATCTCTGATAAGGGCTATAGCTCAGTTCGGTAGAGCAACTCGTTTACACGTGCGCCAATGCTTTTCAAAGGAGCTTATTATGCAATGAACATAATCGATCTTATTGCAAAATCAATGTCTTACTTCATAGATTCGAGAGAATAGGAGAACAGTAGCCTGACAAACAGTCGGTTCAGTCCGATTCAGGTGCCAATTCAGGTGCCTAATCAAATAGAACCCTTATGGATTTGCTAGTTGATAAGGTAAATATCCAGCCCACTAAATGCTAGGCGTAATGAGGATAAGGGCCTCCAAAAAACTTCTTTTCGTTCTATGAACTTTAAGGTGTATGAAGTCTCATAGTTAACTCTTGCAGTGGAACGATAGAGACTCCATTTCACTTAGGTTGATTTAATTTAGACCGGAGGCAGACCTAAGTCAAGGTAATCCTCCTTTGAAACACTTTGGTATTGCTCCTAGATAGATCATAATACAAAAAATCAATCAGAGCACAGGGAGCCATCTCATTATCTTTCCGTAAAGAAAAACTATGGTGGACTAACTGATCTTTAAATCAGTTTATGAAAGAGCCCAATGCAAAAAAATGCATGTTGGGTCTTTGAAACAGTTCAAATCATTTCGATAATAATCCGTTTGATCTGTTTTACCGAGAAGGTCTACGGTTCGAATCCGTATAGCCCTAATATGCCCTTTTTTAGATTTTAGGATCTCTATCCTATGTTTTCTTTAGTTTAGTATAGTTTTCATTTTCTCATTAGTATTTGTTTATAGACTGGATAGGCGCCTGCGACATAGAATAGAGATAAAAGCATTACCAAAGGCTCATTCATCGAAAATCAAAATCATACAGACAGGAAAAGAAAAACGAATTTCTATCAAATCAATAGAAGAAAGGATCCTTTCCCTGATTTGAAATCCCGTCCTCCTTCAAATAGGATATCTCTAGACTTCCCTATAATAACTGCAATGATTTTATCCATTTTGCGAATTCCTACTTTGTTTTAAGTATATTTATTACTTTGTTTATAGATACATTATGTAAATTGATCAACTTTAAATAGAAAAAATAAAGTAAAGAGTAAATAAGAAAACAGAATATTCTGTCTCATAGTTCTGAAATAGAGTTCTTTATTTTTATTTTATAGTATTACTTCTCATTAATTATACTGCATAGATTAGTCCTACTATCTTAATTAGGTTCTAATTTAGTAGTATTCTCATTTTTATTTAATAGTCTCTTATTATTTTATTATTAAATATTAAATAAAGGATAGAGCTATTCTTTTTTCTAGAGATTCTAGAGAAAGCGAGAC
>NW_028260137.1:0-27481 GCF_056163025.1 Triticum urartu | reverse complement strand
ATTGCTCCAGTGAATAACTAAAAAAAAAATAGAAGGATGGTAGATAGTAAAGAAAAGAACTAATCACAATATCTATCTTTCAAAATCTATCTTTCAAAATCTATCTTTCAAAATATATATCTTTCAAAGATTCACTAAAAAGACAGTTGGCGGGTCTCTTTGTATGTCTTGTCCGGAAAGAGGAGGACTTAATGATTATTCGTTCGCCGGAACCAGAAGTAAAAATTGTTGTGGATAGGGATCCTGTAAAAACATCTTTTGAGGAATGGGCCAGACCCGGCCATTTCTCAAGAACACTAGCTAAGGGCCCTGATACTACCACTTGGATCTGGAACCTACATGCTGATGCTCACGATTTCGATAGTCATACTGGTGATTTGGAGGAGATTTCTCGAAAAGTCTTTAGTGCTCATTTCGGGCAACTTTCCATTATCTTTCTTTGGTTGAGTGGCATGTACTTTCATGGCGCCCGTTTTTCCAATTATGAAGCATGGCTAAGTGATCCTACTCACATTGGACCCAGTGCTCAGGTAGTTTGGCCTATAGTAGGGCAAGAAATATTGAATGGTGATGTAGGCGGGGGTTTCCGAGGAATCCAAATAACCTCTGGTTTTTTTCAGCTTTGGCGAGCATCTGGAATAACTAGTGAATTACAACTCTATTGTACTGCAATTGGTGCATTGATTTTTGCAGCGTTAATGCTTTTTGCTGGTTGGTTCCATTATCACAAAGCCGCTCCCAAATTGGCCTGGTTCCAAGATGTAGAATCCATGTTGAATCACCACTTAGCGGGATTATTAGGACTTGGGTCTCTTTCTTGGGCGGGGCACCAAATTCATGTATCTTTACCAATTAACCAATTTCTTGACGCTGGGGTGGATCCTAAAGAGATACCACTTCCTCATGAATTTATCTTGAATCGGGACCTTTTGGCTCAACTTTATCCTAGTTTTGCCGAAGGAGCAACCCCTTTTTTCACTTTAAATTGGTCCAAATACGCAGAATTTCTGACTTTTCGCGGAGGACTAGATCCAGTAACCGGTGGTCTCTGGCTGACCGATATTGCGCACCATCATTTAGCTATTGCTATTCTTTTCCTAATCGCAGGTCATATGTATAGGACCAATTGGGGTATTGGCCATGGACTTAAAGATATTTTGGAGGCTCACAAGGGCCCATTTACAGGACAAGGCCATAAGGGTCTTTATGAAATCTTAACAACGTCATGGCATGCTCAATTATCTCTTAACCTAGCTATGCTAGGCTCTACAACCATTGTTGTAGCTCATCATATGTATTCTATGCCTCCCTATCCATACCTAGCTACTGACTATGGTACACAACTTTCCTTGTTCACACACCACATGTGGATTGGCGGATTTCTAATAGTCGGTGCTGCTGCACATGCAGCAATTTTTATGGTAAGAGACTATGATCCAACTACTCGATACAACGATCTATTAGATCGCGTCCTTAGACACCGCGATGCAATCATATCCCACCTTAACTGGGTATGTATATTTCTAGGTTTTCACAGTTTTGGCTTGTACATTCATAATGATACCATGAGTGCTTTAGGCCGTCCACAAGATATGTTTTCGGATACTGCCATACAATTACAACCTATCTTTGCTCAATGGGTACAAAATATCCATGCTACTGCGCCTGGCGTAACAGCTCCTGGTGCAACAACAAGTACTAGCTTAACGTGGGGAGGCGGCGAGTTAGTAGCAGTAGGTGGCAAAGTGGCTTTGTTACCTATTCCATTAGGAACCGCAGATTTTTTAGTCCATCACATTCATGCATTTACCATACATGTGACTGTATTAATACTTTTGAAAGGTGTTTTATTTGCTCGGAGTTCCCGTTTGATACCCGATAAAGCAAATCTAGGTTTTCGCTTTCCTTGCGATGGGCCTGGCCGAGGGGGAACATGTCAAGTATCCGCCTGGGATCATGTTTTCTTAGGTTTATTCTGGATGTACAATGCAATTTCGGTAGTCATTTTCCATTTCAGTTGGAAAATGCAGTCGGATGTTTGGGGTACTATAAGTGATCAAGGGGTGGTAACTCATATTACAGGGGGAAACTTTGCACAGAGTTCCATTACGATTAATGGGTGGCTTCGAGATTTCTTGTGGGCACAGGCATCGCAAGTCATTCAGTCTTATGGTTCTTCATTATCTGCATATGGTCTTTTTTTCTTAGGTGCTCATTTTGTCTGGGCCTTCAGTTTAATGTTTTTATTCAGCGGCCGTGGTTATTGGCAAGAACTCATTGAATCTATCGTTTGGGCTCATAACAAATTAAAAGTTGCTCCTGCTACTCAGCCTAGAGCCTTGAGCATTATACAAGGACGCGCTGTAGGAGTAACCCATTACCTTCTGGGTGGAATTGCCACGACATGGGCATTCTTCTTAGCGAGAATTATTGCAGTAGGATAGTGGCTAGGAGGATTTGAAAGGCATTATGGAATTAAGATTTCCCAGGTTTAGCCAAGGCTTAGCTCAGGACCCCACTACTCGTCGTATTTGGTTTGGTATTGCTACCGCACATGATTTCGAAAGTCATGATGATATTACTGAAGAACGTCTTTATCAGAACATTTTTGCTTCTCACTTTGGGCAATTAGCAATAATCTTTCTATGGACGTCCGGAAATCTGTTTCATGTAGCTTGGCAAGGAAATTTTGAATCATGGATACAGGATCCTTTACACGTAAGACCTATTGCTCATGCGATTTGGGATCCTCATTTTGGTCAACCCGCTGTGGAAGCCTTTACTCGAGGAGGTGCTGCTGGTCCAGTGAATATTGCTTATTCTGGAGTTTATCAGTGGTGGTATACAATAGGATTACGCACCAATGAGGATCTTTATACTGGAGCTCTTTTTCTATTATTTCTTTCTACGCTGTCCTTAATAGCGGGTTGGTTACATCTACAACCCAAATGGAAACCAAGCCTTTCGTGGTTCAAAAACGCGGAATCTCGTCTCAATCATCATTTGTCAGGACTTTTCGGGGTAAGTTCTTTGGCTTGGACAGGACATTTAGTTCATGTTGCTATTCCCGCATCCAGGGGGGAGTACGTTCGATGGAATAATTTCTTAGATGTATTACCCTATCCCCAGGGGTTGGGACCCCTTTTGACGGGTCAATGGAATCTTTATGCCCAAAACCCTGATTCGAGTAATCATTTATTTGGTACCGCTCAAGGAGCGGGAACTGCCATTCTAACTCTTCTTGGGGGATTCCATCCACAAACACAAAGTTTGTGGCTGACCGATATGGCTCACCATCATTTAGCTATTGCATTTATTTTTCTCATTGCCGGTCACATGTATCGAACTAACTTCGGAATTGGGCACAGTATTAAAGATCTTTTAGAAGCGCATACTCCTCCGGGGGGTCGATTAGGGCGTGGGCATAAGGGCCTTTATGACACAATCAACAATTCGATTCATTTTCAGTTAGGTCTTGCTCTAGCTTCTTTAGGGGTTATTACTTCCTTAGTAGCTCAACATATGTACTCTTTACCTCCTTATGCATTCATAGCACAAGACTTTACTACTCAAGCTGCTTTATATACTCATCACCAATATATTGCAGGGTTCATCATGACAGGGGCTTTTGCTCATGGAGCTATTTTTTTCATTAGGGATTACAATCCGGAACAGAATGAGGATAATGTATTGGCAAGAATGTTAGACCATAAAGAAGCTATCATATCTCATTTAAGTTGGGCTAGCCTCTTTCTAGGATTCCATACCTTGGGCCTTTATGTTCATAACGACGTCATGCTTGCTTTTGGTACTCCAGAAAAGCAAATCTTGATCGAACCTATATTTGCCCAATGGATACAATCTGCTCATGGCAAGACGACATATGGGTTCGATATACTCTTATCTTCAACGAATGGCCCCGCTTTCAATGCGGGTCGAAGCCTATGGTTGCCCGGATGGTTGAATGCTGTTAATGAGAATAGTAATTCGCTTTTCTTAACAATAGGACCTGGGGATTTCTTGGTTCATCATGCTATTGCTCTAGGTTTGCATACAACTACATTGATTTTAGTAAAGGGCGCTTTAGATGCACGCGGTTCCAAATTAATGCCAGATAAAAAGGATTTTGGATATAGTTTTCCTTGTGACGGCCCAGGGCGCGGCGGTACTTGTGATATTTCTGCTTGGGACGCATTTTATTTGGCAGTTTTCTGGATGTTAAATACCATTGGGTGGGTTACTTTTTATTGGCATTGGAAACATATCACATTATGGCAGGGCAACGTTTCACAATTTAATGAATCCTCCACTTATTTGATGGGATGGTTAAGAGATTACCTATGGTTAAACTCTTCACAACTTATCAATGGATATAATCCTTTTGGGATGAATAGTTTATCGGTATGGGCGTGGATGTTCTTATTTGGACATCTTGTTTGGGCTACTGGATTTATGTTCTTAATTTCCTGGCGGGGGTATTGGCAGGAATTAATTGAGACTTTAGCATGGGCTCATGAACGCACACCTTTAGCTAATTTAATTCGCTGGAGAGATAAGCCCGTGGCTCTTTCCATTGTGCAAGCAAGATTGGTTGGATTAGCTCACTTTTCCGTGGGTTATATATTCACTTATGCAGCTTTCTTGATTGCCTCAACATCAGGCAAGTTTGGTTAATTTAGTTTGTTTTTTTGTACTGTATCAGCACCTAGTTCATTACTCTTGATAGAGAGGGAGGATCTGCCTTTTTAGATTTCTTTTTCTATTTATTTTTCCATCTAGGATTAGAACCGTATACTTGGTAATAATAGCAACGACACATTATGGCAAAAAAAAGTTTGATTCAGAGGGAGAAGAAGCGGCAGAAATTAGAACAGAAATATCATTTGATTCGTCAATCTTTAAAAAAAAAGATAAGAAGCAAAGTTTCTCCCTTGAGTTTGAGTGAAAAAACGAAAATGCGAGAAAAATTGCAATCCCTACCGCGTAATAGTGCACCTACACGCCTTCATCGACGTTGTTTTTTGACCGGAAGACCTAGAGCTAACTATCGACATTTTGGGCTATCCGGACACGTACTTCGAGAAATGGTTTATGAATGTTTGTTACCGGGTGCAACAAGATCCAGTTGGTAAGGATAAAATACCCTTTCGTATTTGTATGGATTTCTGGAATTGATAATCATAGAGGAGCCCTCTTTACCATTCTGTATAAATGGACTATTCTATTTGTATAGATATTGGTAGAGGGGCGTATCCAACCCTCTTTTATCCACTAGTTACCCCTCTTTAGTTTAAGAGTATAGAGCAGTTTGGTAGCTCATAAGGCTCATAACCTTGGGGTTGCGGGTTCGATTCCCACTACCGCCTCCATACTCCTTCTTTATGATATATGCATGATATAATATATACATCATGCATTTGTATCTGGATTTTTTGATTTCCTAAAAGAGTTTTGGTCTAACAGTTTTTTCTCGGAAGAAGCAAAAAAATAAAAGAAAGAATAAAATATGAAAGAAAAGCGTCCATTGTCTAATGGATAGGACAGAGGTCTTCTAAACCTTTGGTATAGGTTCAAATCCTATTGGACGCAATCTTATTTCTATCTATTCTTTAAATAACTATACTAAACTAAAAACAAAGAAAACTTTTTTGCATGATTCAAATGAAAAAGCTTTCTCAACGATTCCTATTCTACTAACAAGAGTAGACATGCAAAATTTATTTGTTACTGAAGAGAAAACCGTTCCAGCTGTTCCTGAATAGCTTCCTTCAAAAGGATTTCCGCTTGCTCGGTGAATGTCTTGCTAGAAGATATAATTTCTTGGAATTGAGGTTTAGTATCTTTTAGATGTTTACGTAACTCATCCAGAAATTTATTTACCTGTTCAATTTCTAACGAATCAAGATATCCTCTTGTTCCGGTATAAATAGTAGCTATCTGCTCTTCCACTGGGAGAGGATTTGCCTGGGATTGTTTAAGCAATTCCCTTAATCGTCGACCCCTTGCCAATTGATTCTGACTTGTTTTATCGAGAGCAGAGGCGAATTGTGCAAAGGCTTGTAACTCTGCGAATTGCGCTAGTTCCAATTTTGATTTGCCAGCTACTTGTTTCATGGCTTTAATTTGAGCCGCGGATCCTACTCTGGAAACAGAAATACCCACATTAATAGCGGGTCGAATTCCGGCATTGAATAGATCCGCAGATAAGAATATTTGTCCATCTGTAATGGAGATTACATTAGTAGGAATATAGGCGGAAACGTCTCCAGATTGAGTCTCAACTATTGGTAAAGCGGTCATACTTCCTTCGCCTAAAAGAGAATTTAATTTAGCGGCTCTTTCTAAAAGGCGTGAATGCAAATAAAAAACATCCCCTGGATAAGCCTCACGTCCGGGAGGTCTTCTTAATAGAAGGGACATTTGGCGATAAGCTTGTGCCTGTTTGGAGAGATCATCATAAATTATTAAAGTATGCCGTTCGCGGTACATAAAATACTCAGCCAGGGCTGCTCCCGTATAAGGAGCGAGGTATTGTAATGTAGCAGGTGAATCCGCCATTTCAGCTACTACAATAGTGTATTCCATGGCCCCCTCCTCATGGAAAGTAGTTACTACTTGAGCTACGGAGGATGCTCTTTGACCGATAGCTACATAAACACATATTACACCTTGCCCTTTTTGATTGAGAATTGTATCTGTGGCTACTGCTGTTTTGCCAGTCTGTCTGTCCCCAATAATTAACTCTCGCTGACCGCGCCCTATAGGGATCATCGAATCGATAGCAATAAGCCCTGTTTGAAGAGGTTCGTATACGGAACGCCTGGAAATTATACTTGGAGCAGGAGATTCAATTAAGCGAGATTCGGAAGCTATAATTTCGCCTTTCCCATCAATAGGTTTAGCCAGAGCATTTACAACACGACCCAAGTAAGCCTCACTCACGGGTATCTGAGCAATTCTTCCTGTTGCTTTTACAAAACTTCCCTCTTGTATCATCAACCCATCGCCCATTAATACAATCCCAACATTTTTGGATTCCAAATTCAGAGCAATACCCCTAGTACCTTCTGCAAATTCGACTAATTCACCTGACATTATTTCACCAAGACCTATAATACGAGCAATCCCATCCCCCACTTGAACTACGCGACCTATATTCTCAATCCCTACTTTCCTATTATATTGTTCAATACGTTCGCGGAGAATTTTATGAATTTCGTCGACTCGAAGGGTTGCCATTAGTGTTTCTTGACTCTTTTTTCGGAAGCAAGGGGAAAAATAATGCCTAAATTCTAAACGAAAGTAGAAGTTCAAGGCCTAATTAATTTAATTATTTCTTCTTCCATTCCAGGGACCCGAGAATGCCAATATTAGCACGAATCGTACGGAAATGTAACTCGGTATTCAAACAACTATTCAGAGTTCCTAGAGCTCCTTGTACGGCCTGTTGGAAAACCCGCTGTCGGACCTGATTCATTGCCCTTTGTTTTTCAAAATAAAGGGTTTCGTTTTTAGACTTTTCCAATTGTTCCAAACTAATAGAAGTAGCATTAATCAAATTTGCTTTTTCTCGTTCTATCTCAGAGTATCCATTCATTCGATACTCATCCGCTTCTAGTTCGACTTTCTGTAATCGAATCCGAGCTTTTTCGAGTTGCTCAATGGTCCCTCTACGCAATTCTTCTGAATTTCGAATAGTACTCAAGATCCTCTGTTTTCGATTATCTAATAAATCTTTTAATGAAAGTAGATTATTTTGTAAGTTTACAACTTTTATGATCTCTTCCCGAACCAAACATGAATCTTTCGATTCATTTGGCTCTCACGCTCCTTTTTTTTTTTCTATAGCTATTTCCATATCTTTTTTTTAAGTAATGAGCCTATCCTCTATCTTCTTTTTTATGTTTATATTTCAATATACCGAAACCTATATAAGACTAGATAAATATTAAGAGGACTCTTCCGCCTAGATAAAAATATATCATGGTCAGCAAAGTTGTTTCTTTATTTTTATTTGCCCTCTAGTTAATAATTTCAATTTCATTAAGAAAAACTAACTAAATAAATGGAAAATGAAAATTAATAGAATTCTTTTTTATTTTTTTTTTCTTCAAATCCAAAAAATTTCTCTTTTTTATACATAGGTCGTCGATTCGGCATTGGTTAAAAAAGGGCAGGGTGCCCCCTTTTTTTTCTAGTAAATAGTTCAAACCATTTTATCGATATGAGTGTTCTATATCAGATAAATTTTACATTAGCTATTTCCCGTTTAAATTGGTACTAATACTAATATAGTTGTAGAAAGAGTACCTCTTTTTGCCTGGACTTCAAGCAGTTTAGCTTTAACCGTGTTAATGGTCTCACATTCTTGGTTTATAGAGAATCAAAGTTGATTTACCAATGAGTCGCGAAATGCTATGGTTCTTCCATATGATTTCTGAATTTATTCAGAAGTAATTCGTCGAGATCGTGCACCCTTTTCTTATTTATCCGAAAAATACTAAAAAATATTATAAAGTGCAGCCGGATAGATCCAATCTATTCTTGAAATAGACAACTCGCACACACTCCCTTTCCAAAAAAAATCAAAACACCAACCACTACAGTTAGATTTATTAGATTTGTTGCTAAAATATCGGTATTAAGCCCGAAACTGCCAGCGGATGGCCAGTGAGCTAAAAAAACGAAAGAATGGGTTACATTTTTCATATGCTCTCCTCTTATAGATAGGACGAACAAAGAACAAAGTTTTTCGATCACTTACTTCGCTCGCCCTTTTTTGATCGGTTTTTTTAATGCAAATAGATTCAATCTAGTAATTTCTTTTAGATTAAGTCTTACGTCTTGTTTGACCGGTGAAAGACTTCCTTTGTTGAAATGTTCTGTTCCCAAAATTCCTAAAATAAAAGGAAAAAACTTTCCACTTTCCTAAACTAAGGACGGGAAATAAGAAGGTGAGCATATCTTCTAAATTAATAATACTCAACTCAGCCCTTCCTAGAATGGGGTATTATCTGTCCCGATAAATAGATAATTCCAGGAGTAATAAATAGGAGTAAATTAAATAAAGTATTGATATAATTGGAATTGTGGAAGCAAATACCAATTTACTAAAAAAAGAAAAAAGTATCTAATCGAAATCGAAAGAATTTTTTTTTTAAGATTAAACAAAAGGGTTCGCAAATAAAAGCGCTAGTGCCACAACTAGTCCATAAATTGTTAAAGCTTCCATAAAAGCTAGACTAAGCAATAAAGTACCTCGTATTTTACCTTCTGCTTCTGGCTGTCTCGCAATACCTTCTACAGCTTGTCCTGCAGCAGTACCTTGACCAACTCCAGGTCCAATAGAAGCAAGCCCTACGGCCAATCCAGCAGCAATAACAGAAGCAGCAGCAATTAGTGGATTCATGGTGAGTAGTTCCTCGTGTCAAAAAAAAGAAATGGTTAAGGATACAATCAACCAATAAATTCTTACTTCTAAGCTCTATTGGGGAGAAGTAAAGTAACTAAAAAGTACAAATTGAAATCAAATTGAAATGATAATGTGAATTGTCCGAACTACATAGAAGGGAATTCCATATCCATATATCGGATTAGATAATGAATCTAACCTAGGAATATATAATATAATATCCTATATATATACATTTGTTTCTTCTATTTTGTTTGCATATTTTCTCATTTTCTATTGAATCGGATTCTAAAATCATTGCTTAAAGTGGAAACCTGCATAAAAGAGGACTCCACTTATAGACATTAAGGATATTATAGTATAGATCTAGCCTGACTCCACCCTCCTTAATGCATATATACTTTGAAAATTCCATAATATAGTCTATTCTATTCTCTCTCCTACAACTCTAGGCTATATATTCATACGCATTTCTAACTATTTTTTTGCAACCAAGCAGATTATCTGGAACCATGCATGAATTGAGCTAAGCTGCAAAAAAAAAAAATACTATTTCCAAAAAGAGTCAATTCAATGATGACCCTCCATGGATTCACCTATATAGGCTGCGGCTAATGTTGCAAAAATAAGAGCTTGAATACCGCTTGTAAATAATCCAAGAAACATGACCGGTATAGGGATTACTAAGGGGACTAAAGAAACAAGAACAACAACGACTAATTCATCCGCCAATATATTCCCGAAAAGTCGAAAGCTAAGCGATAATGGTTTTGTGAAATCTTCTAGGATGTTAATTGGTAAAAGGATTGGAGTTGGTTTAATATATTTCTCGAAATAGCTCAATCCTTTTTTGCTAAGACCAGCATAAAAATATGCCGCTGACGTGAGTAAAGCTAAAGCAACAGTAGTATTTATATCATTCGTGGGCGCTGCTAATTCCCCATGGGGTAACTCTATAATTTTCCAAGGTAAAAGAGCACCCGACCAATTCGAAACAAAAATAAAAAGGAACATAGTTCCAATAAAGGGAACCCAGGGACCATATTCTTCTCCAATCTGAGTTTTGCTCAAGTCTCGAATAAACTCAAGGACATATTCAAAAAAATTCTGACCGTCGGTCGGGATGGTTTGTGGATTCCGAACAGCTATGACAACTGAACCTAGCAAGATAGTAATTACGACCCAAGAAGTGATGAGTACTTGGGCATGAATTTGGAAACCTCCTATTTGCCAATAGAAGTGTTGGCCTACTTCTACACCCGATATATCGTATAACCCCTTGAGTGTTTTAATGGAACAAGGTATAATATTCATATTGTCCTCTGATAAAAATTGAACTTCAAAAAAGGAATTCTTTTGATTCAACCATCTCTTTCTCAACTCAGCAACTTGAAGTATTAATCTTATATTTAGGATACCAAGAAAGCACATCAGATCATAATATATATCAATACCCTCTAATATATATCAATATTCCCCTTCTTTTTTCTATGCAAAAAAAATTCTATGCAAAAAAAAAGATATAGTAAAGTAAGTGATTCCATAAATTTACGCAGTTGCCCAAGAATTCACTATATATTCTTAATCAACGATTTCTTATATAGAGAGAACGGCCCTCACAAATTGAAAATACTAATTTGTTAAGAATCAATCGAATTGAAGTCATAGTGTCATCGTTGGCTGGAATCGATATATTCGCGAGATCCGGGTCACAATTTGTATCGACTAAAGAAATAGTAGGAATCCCCAAAATGGCACATTCCCGAAGAGCTATATACTCTTTTTGCTGATCAAGGACGATCACAATGTCTGGCAATCTCGTCATATATTTGATCCCGCCGAGATACCTTTGCAAAGTAGATAATTTTCTCTTCAAGATTGCCACATCTCTTTTTGGGAGATGGTGGAATTTTCCCATTTTTTCTTCTGCTCTTAAGTCTCTAAATTGAGAAAGTCTAGTTTTCGTAATCGACCAATTCGTTAACATACCACTGAACCACTTTTTATTAACATAATGACAACGAGCCCTTATTGCAGCTGATGCTACTAAATCTGTTGCTCTTTTTTTGGTACCAACAATTAAGAAACTTTTTCCCTGACTTGCTGCATCAAAAACTAAATCACAAGCTTCTGATAAAAAACGAGCCGTTCTAGCGAGATTTATAATATGAGTACCTTTACGCTTTGCCGAAATGTAAGGGGCCATTTTAGGATTCCATTTCTTAATACCATGACCAAAATGAACTCCTGCTTCTATCATCTCTTTCAAATTAATGTTCCAATATCTTCTTGTCATTTTTTCCACACTTCCTTTTTTTTAATCCTACCATTCCATTACGGAATTTAGTTCTTTTTGAAGATTAAGAAAGATCCGAAATAGCTTGAAATAAATAATAATTGTTCCGAGAGAACCTTGTACTAAGATAAGAGTTGGCCATTGATACATGGTATAAACATAACCACCTTAATGAATTAACTGACTTGTTTTACTTATTAAAATAAAAATCTTAAAAATCTAAAATTTGACCTGTTAGTGTTCTAAGTTCAAAAGTCTAGTAAAGTAAAAAATATTTTTATGGGGGTTCTTATGTCTCATAAAAATTGTTTGTTACGTCAGAATCTGAAGAAACTAATTCTGTATGGAGAAACAAAAAATCTCTCATTTCCGACGCGAATAGATTTTTTTTTTTTATTTCGAAATAAAGGTTCTTGTCTTGTGGGGAACGATGCACAAATTTTTGGAATCCGGTACCAACAGGTATAATCCCCCCCAGAACTACGTTTTCTTTCAAGCCTTTCAACCAATCAATGCGACCTCGTAGGGCAGCTTTTGCTAAAACTCGAGCAGTTTCTTGAAAACTTGCTTCAGATATGAAACTTTGGGTATTCAGGGAAGCCCTTGTTATTCCCAATAAGATTGCCCGATAATAGATCGATTCATCCAAAGCTCGTCCTGCTCGTTCCGCTCGCAATAGTCCGATTAATTCCCCAGGCGAAAAAACATTAGACATTCCATCTTCGGAAACCCGCACTTTTGATGTTACTTGGCGTATAATAATCTCTATATGTCTATTATGGATCTGTACCCCTTGGGATCGATAAACCTTTTGGATTTTATTAACCAAAGAGATACGACTTTGGGCTATGGTTAGCTCAGCTCCAATCAAGAATCCCCAAGGGACCCCAAGAATTCTTGGTATACGCTCATTCCAATCCTCAATTCTCCTTTCGAGATTCGGGGATAATGAATCAATTGAACGCGCTTCAAAGATTTGTTCCACTTTTGGAAGACCTTGCGTTATGTCACTAGATCTCGATTTTTCATATATAAACGTAACTAACCTATCTCCCTTGTAAAGGATTTCTCCATAATGACCATTAACAGTTGCTCCTGTAGTGGCCAAATAAGGTTTAGCTGCTCTTATAACAAAGGAATTCATATTTACAATGAAAATTTGACCGGATTTTTTTATGTGCGATTTAAATAGACATACATTTTCACAAATAAATTGTCCAAGGTGAATTATTGCCAATGTCTCTTCCCAAGAATCATGATGGACAAAGTGACAATTCAAAAGGAATGGATCCAACATTATGTTACTATCGAAATTAGAAATCCTTTTATTTTCATCTATTAAAGAGTATTTAAGTTCTTGAAGTACTTGGAAGGTTTGTTTTAAATTGTCAACGAACAAATATTTTTTTAACAGGATTTTATTATGCGTTAGTAAATAGTAAGATGAAGAAAAATGCGATATACTAGCTACAATAGCGCCTAAGGGCCCAAAAATTTCTCGAATAGGAATTCTAGGATTCCATTCTTTTATCGCATTGGGATGTTTTGAATTCTTGAATAAACCAATTCGAGAACAGTTGGATGCCGACAAAATCATCAAAGAGTGGTATTCTTTATTTCGATTCAACAAAGTGCCAATAGCTTCTGGATGTTGGCTAAGTGATTCAATCTTCGCCTTGGAATAAAAAGAATTGATATTGGCGCGATCTAACCTATTATGGGGAATCGGTCCTGCACTTGTCCTACCATACCTTTTTCGTGTATACGAAATAGTG
Source organism: Triticum urartu (assembly GCF_056163025.1). Taxonomy (NCBI): domain Eukaryota; kingdom Viridiplantae; phylum Streptophyta; class Magnoliopsida; order Poales; family Poaceae; genus Triticum; species Triticum urartu. The sequence goes on along the minus strand of NW_028260137.1, from coordinate 13,998 downwards.
GACTTGACTAACTCAATTCTTAGGAAATCGCGAATAAGATCATTTGCTCTTACCTCAACAAGGGAAGCACCAGCCTTTTCTTTTTCTTCTTGTTCCCAATTCACTACTAAGCAAGTTCTAACAAATTGACTATTTGTGTGATAAATTCTTTGAGTTAACTTGCTATTTTCATGAGAAATAAAATTGACAAGTCGAATTTGGAGATTATTTTCTTCTTGCAAGAGATCCTGCGGGAAAAGTGTTGCTAAATTTCTTCCTTCGTCCATTTCATATGCCACTGTAGGGCGAACGGAAACAAAATACTTTTCCTTGCTCTTGAGAATTTTTTTCCGTTGAACATAGACCCAATTTTTCCTTTTTTTTGATTCCTTAGAATCTTTTTTTTGTCTTTCTGGCGGTATCAAACAGCCACCTAATATCTTATCCGCCTCTTCAGGAAAATGAATATCTCCGGAAAATATTTTGAGTTCCGTATGGCTTTTTTTTCTCTTCACTCGGACCAGTCCGCCTAGTCGACTTCTTGTATTTTTTGTGAGTTGTGTATTCACTCCAATAATACTATTGTCAAGTATCTTTAGGGATGAAGATCTCGGCAAGATATGAAGTTCTTGAAGAATGAAAAAAAACCGATCTACTTCTTTTTGGTATTTTAGACTAAATTCTTTTGTTCCTCGATGCTCAATCAAACCCTCTTTTTTTAAGATGGAATCTTCCTCTGGGCTCTCGTATTCGTCCTCTGAATCTTCTTCTGAGTCTTCCTCTAAAGTACCATATTTTTCCTCTGCGCTTTCCCCGGGGCTGCCATATTCGTCTTCTGAGTCTTCCTCTAGAGTTCCATATTCGTCCTCTTGGGTCCTATATTTGCTCTCTGGGCTCCCATATTCCTCTTCTGAGTCTTTCTCTAAAGTCCTATATTCGTTCTCTGGGTTCCCATATTCGTTTTCTGGGCTCCCATATTCGTCTTCTAGGGTTTCATATTCGTATTCGTCTTCTAGGATTCCATATTTAGATTCTTCTAGGGTTTCATATTCATATTCGTCCTCTCGGGTCCTGTATTCGTCTTCTAGGGTCTCATATTCCTCTTCTGAGTCTTCCGCTCGAGTCCTATATTCTTCTTCTAGGGTCCTATATCTAAATTTAACAATTCCTGAACCCTTTTTATCTTTTCTGTATCGGGGATCGTCAAAATAAGCAAAAATAGTATTTCTACGTAAAACACCCATAAGGGGGATTTCAATCGAAATCCCAAAACAGGATATTAGTTCTTTCTCTTGTTCTTGATGATATTGTAATGGAATGACGAACCTATTTCTTCGCTTTTTCGCCAACAAATCTGAATTATCTTGAAAAATAGAAGGATAGATAAAATTCCAATGGCCATTGGACATGATTCGATCCGACGTTGAATAATCAAGAATTTCCCTATCTTTTTTACCATAAGTATTCATTTGATCTTGATCCTTGTGGAGTGAAAAAGACGCTATACTGGATCTGCACATACTTACTGACAATATCCATAAATGGCTTGTTTTTGGTAATCGGCGAAGATTACCATATTGATATTCGGGCGCATGGTAAACATCAGTACTCCAGTGCATTTCGCCGTCTGATTCAGAATAAATATGCTTTTGTACCCTTTCTTTAAAATGTAAAGTGGACGTTCCGGCACGAATCTCCGCAATTACTTGTTCGGATTTTACATATTGATCATTTTGCACTAGAATCAAGCTTTTTGAGGGAATATTCACACTATATAGAATATCTTGACTCTGAATAGTTACATGCAAGTCTATATAACATAGAAAAGCAGGCTGCCCATGACGGGTACGTGTGGGGTGAACCAAATTCTCATTGAATTTTATTTTTCCATTCGAAGGGGATCGTACAAGGTCGGCAGTACCCCCTGTGAATACTCCGCCAGTATGAAAAGTTCTTAATGTTAGTTGAGTCCCTGGCTCCCCAATTGATTGACCTGCAATAATACCTACGGCTTCTCCCAATTCGACCAGATCACTATGAGTAGGACTCCGGCCATAGCATAATTGACAGATCCAAGAAGTGCTTCGGCAAGTAAAGGGGGTTCTAATATATATTGGTTGTGCTCGAAATGGTTGTGCTCGAAAGGCAGTTATGAATCGATTGACTAATCCAATTCCAATATCTTGATTTCGCGCGGCAATGCATCGTGAACCGATATATATATCGTCTGCTAATACACGACCAATTAGTGTTTGGACAAAAAGTTTTTCCGTCATCCCATTTTGAGGACTTACAGAAATACCTCGGATAGTACCACAATCTCTTCTACGCACAATAATATGTTGAACTACTTCAACAAGTCTACGTGTAAGATATCCAGCATCTGCTGTTCGCACAGCAGTATCTACAACCCCTTTGCGGGCTCCATAGCAGGAAATTATATATTCTGTCAAAGAAAGTCCCTCGCGTAAATTGCTTTGAATAGGTAAATCAATCATTTGTCCTTGAGGGTCCGACATTAATCCTCTCATACCTACTAATTGGTGTACTTGAGATGCATTTCCTCTGGCTCCTGAAAAAGACATTAGATAGACTGGATTAGAAGGATCCGTTATCCGAAAATTTGAATTCATTTCTTGTTTCAAATATTCACTTGTCGCATACCATATCTCAACAGATTGGCGTAATTTTTCTACCGCGTGTACAGCCCCATAATAATAGTGTTTCTCCAAAAGAAAACTCTGTTGTTCCGCGTCTTGGACTAACCATCCCTTAGAGGGTATTGTTAAAAGATCCTCGATTCCTAACGAAATCGATGTAGTAGTGGCTTGATGGAAGCCCAGAGTCTTTAGTTGATCCAGTATATGGGATGTATATCCCATTCCAAAATGATCTATTAATCTGCTAATAAGTCGTTTCATACCAGTTCCGTCTATCTCTTTATTATGAAAGACCAGATTGGCCCGTTCCGCCATACATAAGTACCCCCTTTTCGGCTGAGTAGGATTCGACAATTGCTGAGTAGGATTCGACAATGGGCCTGAGTCAGTGATTCGAAAATTTAATTAACTTAATTGCCTCAATCTCAATCTGGATTCGCGTGGCAAATAATGATGATACTAGGGAAATCGGAATGCCCCCCGAAAGGGGAGGGGCATCGCCGAATCTAACTTTCTTGTTTAGGTAGTGTATGAATAGGCCTGACTAAATCCTTGTATGGCTTCCTCTATTTCTCTATAAAAAGAAATATGACCAAGAGTGGTTCGAATGTATATCGAACGAATTTCTTTTTTTCTATTTCCCATTATTAGATAGTGGGCATAAATCTCATGATAAGTCCCCAAAGATTCATATTGAACTTCAATCGGAACTTCTCTTGACCCAATGACGCGTTGATCCAGGTTCCATCGTAGCCACAAGGGACTATCTAAACTGATTAGTTTTTGTCTATAAGCTCCCAGTGCATCATAAGAACTAGAAAAATGGGGTTCTTTATCTTTCCTATATTTAAAATTATTATTATTATTGTAATTTACTTTTAGATTTGGGTAGTTTCTGCAACTATTATATCTATTTGCACAAATACCTCGACGCTTTCCAATCGTTAATACATAAAGCCCGATAAGCATGTCTTGGGTTGGTACGCAAATAGGATCCCCAATAGCGGGAGATAAGAGATTCATATGAGAAAACATAAGTAAACGGGCTTCTGCCTGAGCTTCCAAGGATAAAGGTAGATGAACAGCCATTTGATCTCCATCAAAGTCCGCATTGAAACCCTTACACACTAATGGGTGTAAAGAAATAGTACGCCCCTCTACTAAAGTGGGTTGAAAGGCCTGTATGCCTAATCTATGCAGGGTAGGTGCTCTATTTAACAGTACAGGATGTCCCCGCATAACTTCTTGAAGTATTTCCCATACAATGGGTTCTTTTTCCCAAATTTTCCTTTTAGCAATCCTTACATTAGAAGTGGCGCGTTTCGTGATTAAATCGCGAATTACAAATAGCTGAAAAAGCTTTATTGCTATCTCTAGAGGTAATCCACATTGATGTAATGAAAGCGAAGGACCCACAACAATGACAGAACGCCCCGAGTAATCGACCCGTTTCCCAAGCAGAGTCTCGCGAAACCTTCCCTCTTTACCTTCAATTACATCTGAAAGTGATTTGTATACTTTATTGTGACCATCCCTCGTCGGTTGCCCGCGGGACCCACTATCAAGAAGTGTATCCACGGCTTCTTGTACCAATTTTTCCTGGCACATTACTAAATCTGCTGGCGCTAATTCACTTCTTTTTAATAGATAGGCAAGATTGTTGTTCCGACGGATAACTCTCTTATAAAGTTCATTAATGTCTGAAGGTCACTACTTTATCTCCAGACCTATAAACAATAGGTCTCAATTCGGGAGGAAGAACCGGTAATAAGCACAAAACCATCCATTCTGGTTCTACATTTGTTTGAATAAAATGTTTCGCCAATTGCATGCGTCTAATCAAAAAAACTTTTCTTATTCGTCTTTTTCTATCTTCCCACTCATCTCCACTATACCCCTCGTCTTCTAATTCCTTCCATTCGACCAAAGAATTCTCTATAATAATTCGCAAATCCAAATCTGCTAATTGTTCTCTAATAGCACCTGCTCCTGTCGCAATTTCCCGATTTCGAAATGTTGCAAAGCCTGGGGTAGAAAAAAAGGGAGAAATGCTGTGGTTACAGGATGCAATTTCCTCTTCGAATAAACCTCGTAATCGTAAAAAAGTGGGTTTTTTAGTGCTGGGCCTAGCAAAAGAGAAATCGCCGTATACTAGGCCCTCCAACTTCTTAAGAGGTTTATCTAAAAGATTCGCGATATAACTAGGAAGACCTTTCAAATACCACACATGAGTCACGGGACATGCGAGTTTGATGTATCCCATTTGATATCTTCGTATCCGAGAATCCACAAATTCGACCCCGCATTTTTGGCAAAATCTTTCGTCTTCGTTTTCAGCTCCGCTCGCTCGAGAATTGCCACAAGCGCAAATCCCGCTTTTTATGGGTCCAAAGATTCTTTCGCAAAACAATCCATCTTTTTCTGGTTTATCGGTTTTATAATGAAAAGTAGAGGGCCTTGTGACTTCGCCAACGACTTCTCCATTAGGTAGGTTTTTGTTAGCCCAAGCCTTTATTTGTTGAGGGGAAACGAGTCCAATTTGAAGTTGTTGATGTTTATATTGGTCAATCATAAAATAGAAATAAGAAAAGAATTTATATTTATTCCGATCAAACTTCCTCCCTATTAACCTGGAAGTTCTTTTCAGATACAAGGAAATGATTCAGTTCTAGAGCCAAAGATCGTAGTTCTCGAACGAGCACTCGAAAAGATTCTGGAGGATCCTCATGATTAGGTATTCTTTTTCCCCAGATCGTAGCATTAAGTATTTCTTGGCGAGCTATAAGATGGTCAGATTTATAAGTAAGTATCTCTTGTAAAATATGAGCAACACCAAATCCTTCTAAAGCCCAAACTTCCATTTCTCCTACTCGTTGTCCCCCTTGCTTGGCTCTTCCTCTAACCGGTTGTTGTGTAACAAGTGAGTAGGGCCCAGTAGAACGCCCATGAATTTTCTCATCAACTTGATGAATTAATTTTAAGATATAGGACTTCCCTATTAGAACAGGTTGCTCAAAGGGGTCGCCTGTTCTTCCATCAAATATTCTGCTTTTTCCCGGGTACTCGGGTTCAAATACCCATGGATTTTTTGTTTCTTTACTGGCTTCATATAATTCTGAAAACACAAGTTTTCTTGAAGCCTCTTGCTCATATCTCTCATCAAAGGGTGCTATTCTATAATGTTTCTTTAGCAGATCCCCCGCTAATCCGAGCGAGCTTTCAAATATTTGTCCCACATTCATTCGGGAGGGTACTCCTAAGGGATTGAAGACCATATCAACGGGTGTTCCATCTTGCAAATAGGGCATATCTTGCCTAGGCAAAATTTTGGAAATGATCCCTTTATTCCCATGTCTTCCGGCTACTTTATCCCCAACTTTGATTTCACGTTTCTGTAAAATATATACACGAACCATTATGTCGAGCGGGTCCCTTTGGATCCATTTCACATCGATAACGCGCCCTCTTCCACCTATAGGTAATTTCAGAGAAGTTTCTTTTGAAGTGGAAACCTCAAGGCCAAATATGGCCCGTAATAATCCAGCTTCCGCGATATAAGATGATTCGCTCGCTATCTGAGGCGTTAATTTACCTACTAAAATATCACCAGTTTCTACCCAGGATCCCAACCTAACAACTCCATTTCTGTCCAAATTGCGGAGTAAATGTTCTTCTAGATGTGGTATTTCTTTAGTGATTTTTTCAGCGGAGCCCTGGCTTGTCGTATCCGTCTGAATTTCATATTTCCGGATGTGAAAAGAGGTATAAATATCTTCATATACCAAACGTTCGCTAATTAGTACTGCGTCTTCAAAATTGTAACCTTCCCATGGCATATAAGCTACTAATACGTTTTTTCCTAAAGCAAGTTCGCCCCCAATTGTAGCAGCTCCTTCTGCTAAAATTTGTCCTTTTTTAATGGATTTACCCCGTGGAACCCGGGGTTTTTGGTGCATACAAGTATTTTTGTTAGAGCGACGGTGGTTAACTAAAGGAATACTTATAGTCTTCCCACTACTTGATAAAAGTATCTTATGACTATCAGTAGAAATGATCTTTCCCTCGCGTTCGGCTATAATGGAAACCCTCGAATCTAGAGCTGTTTGGCGTTCCAATCCAGTTCCAACAATGCATTTCTCGGACCGAGAAAGCGGAACTGCTTGGCGCTGCATATTAGAACTCATTAAAGCCCGATTCGCATCATTGTGCTCAATAAAAGGAATGAGAGAACCCCCAATAGAAAAATATTGGAAAGGAAAAATACTTCTAACATGAATCTGTTCCCATGCAATAGTCAAGAATTCTTGACGGTATCTAGCCGGAACAACCTGTTCTTCCTGAATACCTTGATTCAAGGACAAAGAATTTCCTGCTGCTATCATATAATATTCATCTCTATTTGGTGATAGATAAACCACCTGTCTCTCTTTTTTTTCTTTTGCTTTCTCAGCAGATATTTCATAAAACGGACTCTCTATGGATCCCCACAAGTGATCAATTCTCGCATGAATTGTTAAGGATCCAGTAAGTCCAACATTGATTCCTTCAGACGTGTCAATTGGACAAATACGCCCATAGTGACTCGGATGAATATCTCGGCTCCGAAAACTTGCGGTTCTCCCCGTCAACCCTCCAGGACCTAAACAACTCACTTTTCGCCCATGAACAGTTTGTGTCAATGGATTCGTTTGATCAAAAACTTGAGATAACGGGTATGTGCCAAAAAAGGTCTCATAAGTAGTTATTAATAAAATTGAAGTTGAAGTTGGAGTTACCAAAGTTTGGGGAGTCGGTTTCGATTGACGTATGAATACTCTACGAATAGTTTTTTGAACTGCATGTTGTAAACGACCAAGAGCCAATCCGAATTGATCTTGTAACAGATCCGCAACCGAACGAATACGTTTATTTTTCAAGTGATTCATATCGTCATCGTCAAGTATACCCGTTCCAAATTTCATTCCAATCAAATGATCCGTAGCGGCCAATACATCTCGTGGTAACAAGAATGTATTGTTCTGAGGAATATCAAGATTAAGTCTCCGATTCATATTTCGTCGACCAATCCTTCCTAATTCACATTTTTGTTGAAAAAATTTCTTTTGTAATTCCTCGCATAAGGACTCCGAAAATACCAGGTCCCCACCTACACAAGCAAATTGTTGATAAAACTCCAAAATAGCTTTTTCTTTTGACTCAATCCTCTTCTTCTCTTTAGCATTCGGGAAAGACAAGAAAATTTCAGGGTAGGAAACATTATCCAGAATTTCTCTTAGATTCGAACCCATAGCTGATGATAGAACTAGAATAGATATCTTTTGTTTTCTACTCACGCGAGCCCATATCCTTTCTTTTTTATCAATTGCTAATTCCGATCTCCCCCCCCAATCTGATATTATAGTGCCAGTGTAGATAGAAATTCCCTTATGATCTAATTCCGAGCGGTAGTAAATACCAGGACTTAGCAATATTTGATTGATCACAATTCGGTATATTCCATTTATAATAAAGGTTCCTAAGGAATTCATTATAGGAATGTTTCCGATAGAAATGGTTTGCTTTTGCACATCGAAACCAAAAATTAATCTCGCAGATACATATAATTCGGAAGAATAGGTGAGTGATTCATACACAGCATCTCTTTCTTTTATCGAGGGTTCTAGCAGTTGATATCCTTTCGCAAATAATTGAAATGCAATTTCGTGATCTGGATCTTTAATTGTTGGAAACTTGTCAAGTTCTTCTGCCAAGGCTTGATTAATGAACCTACAAAATCCCTCGAATTGGATCTGACTAAATCCGGGTATTGTGGACATTCCCTCGTTTCCATTCCGGAGCATCTTAATCTTAAGTTTCCTGTTTATCAAAGAAAAATTCCATTATCAGCTCACTCTTCATCAATCCCTATGGATCGATCTAGCAATCATGGAATCTATATTCTGTTTACTGAATCACATGAAATTCTAGGGAACTCCACATACGTATTTCATATATGTATTTCATACATATGAATAGAGACCATTTGGACGAAAGTTCGAGTTTGCCAGGGGTACAAATGAAATGAAAATGAATTGATAAAACATTCCTACAAAAAAAATTCTGCCACTTATACTTTATGTTATGATATTCTAATCAGATTGGATGGCAAAGATTTCTCATTTTATCTCCTTTCTATGAATGTAATAAAGCCGTAATATAATATACTAGAAAGTTTGACTTTACTTCGATTTAGAATAGCGTGCTTACTTTAATTTCTCAAAATAATTTGAGGGTTCTTTTTTATTTCGGATCGGAGTAGTATAATTGCTAGAAAATTCAGTATTTCATTGTGGAATTCTAAAATAAAGTAAGTCCCTTTTTTAAGTACATGCCAATCTAGTTATCCACCTCTCCCCATATCCATGCTTTTCTTTTATCGTAATTTCACTTGGGTACGCCAAGATAGTCAGGTTATACTCTATATCAGAGCAAATTTCCTTTTTTTATTCAAGATATTTAATTTAATACTTTGAAAAATTAAAGCATGATTCCCCATAGAGATATGTACATAAAGGGGATCTTTGGATAATAATGCTGTTCGGACCTAAAGTTTACCTATACACGGATTAAGCATAAAGCCATAATATTTTATTATGCCATTGAAGGGGGGGGAGATAATACCGATTTAAGAGTAGTTCACTACTGCAATAAAAAAAAGAGAATTCTAGTTAACGGTTCCAATTTATTCTGAATTTTGCAGCCTGTGAATAGAAATCCACTTTTTCTTCTTTTTCATCTCAATAGAAAGAAATGGGAAGTTTTATTGTGTTAACAATGTATGTTTTAAGATAGAATCTATCGAGGAGAATAATAGAAACTGGATCAAAAAAAGCAGGAATAGATTTTTTGAAAAAGATTGGAAAAAAGTAAGTAGAATTATATTCAAAATAAAAGGGGCTTTTCGTAAGAAAACGTGGATGAATACTTGCTGTTTTCTAGATTTTTGATCGGATTTTTTGGCGGCATGGCCAAGCGGTAAGGCAGGGGACTGCAAATCCTTTATCCCCAGTTCAAATCTGGGTGCCGCCTGATCAATAAAATACTTAGGTTTTTTTTATAGTGCTGATCGAATTCGATAAATTTTTACTTCGCATAAGTTCGGGCAAGAGAGTAACTGGGCCTGCCGATACTGGGTTTAGAGAAACCATACCATAGTTCTATCCTCAAACTAGGGTTAGGGTTTGTTTTGACGGTAGTGGCCAAAATGGTTATCAATAGGGGTGAGGTAGTGTTTCCTTATTCTTTTATTATATGAATTTGAATTGGTTCTTAATTGAGATTCGATTTGATAATTTTAAAATACGAGGATAAGATGTCAGAAATCTTGGTATCCAAAGAAAGGTCCCTAAGGGGCATTCTTTTTTTTTTTCAATCTAAGATTCAAGAAGGGACTCCACGAAAGAATATCAAGACTTACTAATTATTATACATTTTTTTATCGTACATCTTATGTTACCTACATACACTAAAGTAAGGACTACTTAATTCTAACGAGAATCAGATTAAATAGGTCGATCAAAAATCAATTTAGGAGTTGTATTATGGATAAAATCTCTTCATTCTTTCATAGAATGATACAAAGCAAGGCTGCAGGGTTTAGGTCAAAAATAAACATTAGGTAAGGTAGGTATCCAATAAATATTTATCTATCGATAATTTTATGGTATATTCGGGCGTCCTTTGCTTAAAAAAAAAAAAAAGAGTAACAAAAGGAATAAAAAATCTTCCTATTCCCGCTTCTTCTATTCAGGACATCATTCCCGTACTCTTTCTTTTTTAAGGAAAAAAGGGCTATAGTATCTCGTATTTTTAATGCTCTCTAATTCTACCAGAATTCCTATAAGAATTTGTTAGGAGTAAATTCCTTGAACTGATTGATCCATGGCCTTAGGGCGGAATCCCTTTTTGACTCTGTACCCTTGATTCCACTATGATTATTGATCAATAGTAGAATAATCCCTTCATAGAAATAGGAGACATAATTTAGATGGATATAGTAAGTCTCGCTTGGGCTGCTTTAATGGTAGTCTTTACATTTTCTCTTTCACTAGTAGTATGGGGAAGGAGTGGACTCTAGGGATACTACTAATTGATTAAGTAATCAAATTGTTGTATCAATTCTTTTCTTTAATGGATCATTTTGCATTAATCATTTTGTCAAACGTTATTCTTTAATCTTTTTCTTTAGTTTTGTTTCACTCCTGTAAGAAACTCTTGTATTGTAAGTTGTAATGTAAGAAAGAGCCATTATACCAATTCAGAATTTCTACTAGAAATGACGAATGGTTAAAAAAAGTTCTATACATAAGAAAATTAGACTTTCTTCCACGGAACTATTCACGGCATATCACACATTTTCCATTTCCTTTTACTTTTTACTATAGTCTATTCTTCATATTATTTTTCTTTCCTTCCATGGATTCTTTGGTCAAGAATTGTCTTAGATTTTTTTATTTTGACCTGATTGAAATTAAGTGGATGCAATGAAAAAAGAAATTGAATTAGACTACTTAACTATTTCAATCTACTAATCTATTCTATGTAGATTCAAAGATAATATAATAGAAAGAATCTAAAGTGTCGTAGAAAAAACTATATGTAGTTCTTTCTACCACACTTTAAGATTCCAACCAGATCCTTTCATTTAAGACTTGGATTTTTTTTATTTAATCCCTTTTTAATTTCTTCAATGATTAATTGGAATTCCAATTAATTATTTTGGCTGACTGTTTTTACATAAATAATAAGTAAAAAAGAAGTAGGAACTAGAATGAACAGTGCAGTAGCAATAAATGCGAGAATATTGACTTCCATAACCTCTTTATTTTTTATTTTCACAATAACTCGGGATGTAATCCCATGGAGAGGAAAAAGGGGTATCTTGTAAATTCAAGGGTAGGGCTTGCATTCTGATAATACTGAATCAATTCAATATTATGAATATCGGATCTATCAAATCAATTCATGGATGAGAGTTATATTTCACGGATGAGAGTTATATAGTATAACATAGGAAGATCCTCTATCCACACTAAGACCAAAATGGGTTTTTTGATTGGATTAGGAATTCCCTCTTTTTTAATCCTTTTCTACTTTTTCTTTTCTATATCTCTAACCCACGAGCTTTCTTAATCTTATACTTTCTTAATCTTATACAATTTCCCTTCCTTTTTCTTATAGTTATACATACAATTATGTATGTATTATATGACCAACTTTCACTTTCTATGGGTCACATAGACATCCAAATAAGCAGTAGAAGTGAGATGGGGAAAAGAGGTCTGAAATAAAAAGGGAATACGATTTATGTATGGATTCCGGTAAAATACCGGTACTCTATTCCATAAGAGTGGAATAGGAAATTAAGATGAGGATGGTATCATCATAAAGAAAGATAGAGTAATATAATATCCTAAATTCTACTAATCCACATATCGTATGTGTGTCTTTCTTTATCGATTGGGAGTAGTGAAAAAAAAATTCCTATATGCCCTCCCTCCCTCTTTAATGAGAGATGCAAAATAAAAAAGTGAAGTAAGGGTGCCCTGTGGGTATTTGATCTTGCTCCCTGCCCCTTTTTTTCATGGAAAAAGGAAATATCAATTTCTCCATTCATTGAACCCTAGTTCGGGACTGACGGGGCTCGAACCCGCAGCTTCCGCCTTGACAGGGCGGTGCTCTGACCAATTGAACTACAATCCCCGCGGGGTGTATGGCATACCCATTCTTAAATAGAACCATAAGAAGATTCGATTCGTCTTTCGTACTCTAAGAAATAGACGAATCATATACTACATACCCACATATTATATTATACGTGGGTATAGTGAGAGTGACATAACTAGTATGTCGTGATTTTTTATCACTAAAAATGGATAATAATCCAGCCTTCAATAAGAAAAACTCTTTTGTTTGTAAGAAAGGAATGAGAGAGATATGGATTAGAAAAAAAAATTTCCCTTTTTTCTTTATCTTTTATTTCTATAGATCAGACATTTTATTTTATGGAAGAAAAACAAAAGGATTTAGTTCATACTCACGAAGCCCTAGATTTTTGGTTTGGGCCGAGCTGGATTTGAACCAGCGTAGACATTGTCAACGAATTTACAGTCCGTCCCCATTAACCACTCGGGCATCGACCCAGGAAGAATTTATTCTAGGGTTTTTGCTAATCTATGATTAACCTCCTTTCATAATACTCCCTACCCCCAGGGGAAGTCGAATCCCCGCTGCCTCCTTGAAAGAGAGATGTCCTGAACCACTAGACGATAGGGGCATCACTAGACGATAGGGCCATATACAACCGCTCGTGATTATACTATAATCATAGTATGAGCAGTTTTTTGGAATTGTCAATATACTCGAAAAGTATAAATAGATCCAAAGCAAAGAGTTTTTCCAACTTTTCTGTTATGTTTTCATCTAGGATTTTTTTTAGTTGATCGTTATAGATTAATTCTCCGTGCTTCATTTAGTGTTCATACCAAAAATGCATCCATCCCGCACTAAGTCATAAAATTCTCTAAAAATATAGAGAAAGTTTCAAAAACAAAGAAAAAAAGTGAATCAATTTAGTAGAAAAGTACTCTATCAGATTCGAACCAACGACTTACGTCTTAGCACGAGATTACTCTACCACTAATTTAAAAAGCCCTTTATCGGATTTGAACCGATGACTTATGCCTTACCATGGCATTACTCTACCACTGAGTTAAAAGGGCTTTTTATTTAATTCAAAAATTAGCCACTTGGATTTCCCATTATGGGTCTACTGCATAATGTACATATTATATATATAATATATAGAGATAGAGAGAGAGACATTATGTAGAGATTGTATATGTATATATCGATATCTTGAGAGCTCAAAATAAAATTAATAAAAAAAAACATACCCTACATAACATATCCAACTCTTCTTGGTTCAGGGTTTTCCGTTTCCGAAGACTAGTAAAATAGGCGGATTCTGGAACCCCAAGGATTCAACGGTATATGGATATGGAAAATATAAGATTTCCGATCCTAGCGGGAAAAGGCGGGGAACAGATACCCAATAGGATATAGGATCCTTGGGAGGAACTTTTGGTAATGGCCTTGATCCTCTATGCTATTTTTTATGTGTTCTTAGTTCTATTGAACTTTTTGCATTCTTTTAAACAAGAATCTAATAAACTAGAATTGAGTCAGTGGAAAAAAGGAGAGAGAGGAAAGTGTTAAATGGAGAGAGTCGACTAATCAGAGACTTTTAGGATCTTCTTTACATCAGGTAAATCTGTCGGCCCTGTCCGTTTTTTTCTTTAAGTTACGACTCTTTGCTGCT